>NW_019154106.1:8788888-8850068 GCF_002288905.1 Enhydra lutris kenyoni
CAGCGGGGAGCCTGCTTCCTCCTCTCTCTCTGCCTGCCTCTCTGCCTACTTGTGATCTCTGTCAAATAAATAAATAAAATCTTAAAAAAAAAGATTTTATTTATTAATTTGACAGAGACACAGCGAGAGAGGGAACACAAGCAGGGGGAGTGGAAGAGGCAGAAGCAGGCATCCCGCTGAGCTAGGAGCCCGATGATTCGGGGCTCGATCCCAGGAGACTGGGATCATGACCTGAACAGAAGGCAGCCGCTTAAGGGCCTGAGCCACCCAGGTGCCCCTAAAATCTTTTTTTTAAGATTTTATTTATTACGGGGCGCCTGGGTGGCTCAGTGGATTAAACCTCTGCTTTCAGCTTGGGTCGTGATCTCAGGGTCCTGGGATCGAGCCCCACATCGGGCTCTCTGCTCAGCGGGGAGCCTGCTTCCTCCTCTCTCTCTGCCTGCCTCTCTGCCTGCTTGTGATCTCTGTCTGTCAAATAAATAAATAAAAATCTTTAAAAAAAAATATTTGGTCATCTGAAAAAAATGCCTATCACCAGGGGACAAAATAACTTGTAGAATATTTCTAAATAGAATACTATAAATGACTAAATCTTAAAGAACCAGGGCAGAAAAGACAAAATGTGCATCACAAATAAAGCATGAAAGGAAGAGGGGAAACAGCAGGTTCACCTTAAATTTTTTATTTCAAAAACCAGAAGACACTGTGGAGTACCGACAGTCTGCACTTTAACTGACAACTATCCCAAAAGGGAGAACCATACCATTCACGGAGATACTGGGGTATCAGATTGGTCTGTGGAATGGACGGAGCCAGCGTCCACTCAATCTCCCTGTTCCAAAAATCCACTTCATAAAGTACCCTCAGGTAGATGATTTACAAAACATTAAATGATAAGAACACTTGCTATTCATGATCTTGGACCAAAAAACCAAAACGACCTACAATTAAGTTTCCCATCAGAACTTGCTTCCCAAATTTTCACTCAAGGCAATAAAAGGAGCCTTAAAGCTGTCCCTGATAAAATTCCACATCTCAACTCTTCCAAAAACCAGTCTAATCCTTCCCTGGGAGACCTTCCCACTGGCAGAATTGAGAAATTCTGTTCTCAAATTGAATTTTTCCCAGAAGTGAACGCCCTCGTCCCAGCTCCCAGCAGAGCACGGCTCATTTGCCTATGCCTTCTCCGCTAACGGAGGCAGTGCCTCTTGCTGCCAGGAGGGGGCAGACACTGCTTCCATCCTCGAAGAGCTGCCCTTGGCGAGAAGCGGTCTACAGTTGAGGTATTTCTCCTAACAACCTCTTCAGGAGCTTACTTCAAAGCACAGCGCAGGCGTTCAGTGAATTCCAGCGTCATGCCTTGTTCTACAAAATAGATGCCTTGTTCTATAAAATAAATTATACAGATGCGATTTCTGCCCTCGGGGACGTGGTTAATGGGTCAAGTAGCACAAGGAAAGGAATGCAGAAGTGACATTAAAACTGAAAAATGGGCTCCTGGGTGGCTCAGTGGGTTAAGCCTCCGCCTTCAGCTCAGGTCATGGTCTCGGAGTCGTGGGATCAAGGCCCACATCCGGCTTTCTGCTCAGCAGGGAGCCTGCTTCTCCCTCTCTCTCTCTGCCTGCCTCTGTGCCTACTTGTGATCTCTCTCTTTCTCTGTCAAATAAATAAATAAAATCTTTAAAAAAAAAAAAAAGAAAGAAAGAAAAGAAAGAAAAAAGACCACTTTGGGCACCTGGGTGGTTGGTGGGTGGAGCGTCTGCCTTCAGCTCAGGTCATGATGGTAGGGTGCTGGGATAGAGCCCCGTGTCTGGCTCCTTGCTCAGCAGGGAGTCTGCTTCTCCCTCTCCCCCTGGCCCTCTCCCCTGCTCATGCTCTCTCTCTCAAATAGATAAATAAAATCTTTTTTAAAAGAAAAAAAAAGATCATTCTGGGGGCACCTGGGTGGCTCAATCAGTTAAGCGTTTGCCTTTGGCTCAGGTCATGGTCTCAGGGTCCTGGGATCAAACCCTGTGTTGGGATCTCTGCTCAGCGGGGAGTTTGCCTCTCCCTCTCTCTCTCTCCCTCTGAGCCCTCTCTTCAAATAAAAAATCTTAGGAAGGAAGGAAGGATGGAAAGGAAGGAGGGTGGGAGGGAGGGAGAGAGAGAGAGACTACCCCGGCTATAATATGGAGAATGGATTAGAAGGGGGTAAAGTCAGGGGTGCCTGGCTGGCTCAGTCAGTAGAGCATAGGACTCTGGATTTTGGGGTTGTGCGTTCAAGCCCCCCGTTGGGTGGAGGTTACTTAAAAATAAACTAGAAGAAGAAGAAGGAGAGAGAGAAGAAGGAGGAGGAGGTAAAGTCAGACCCAGGAAACCAGGTTGGGAATCTGCAGCAGAAATCCAGGGGCAAATGGCTTAAGCTAGGGTACTGACAAGGAGAAAAGCAGCTGCTGACGTCTAGAAGCTGGCCTGGCACTTACACCAAGGCCTTGGTGTTCTCCTGTTGAACATAATTTTAGAACATCAACATAAGACAAGGCCACTCTGATCATGATGGGTCAAGTCAAAATAAGCTCATCCGATAATCACATCTGAACACAGAAAAGACATGAACACTGCCCACATCACAAAATCCAAACATCTCCCTATCCTGCTAATATGAGTGACTGTTGTTTCTTTACCAATCATAGGTTAGCCTCATCTGACCACGGTCTTCCCTCCTTCTAGGTAAGACTTATTAAGATACCGAATAAGGGGGCACCTGGGTGGCTCAGGGGGCCTTCAGCTCGGGTCATGGTCTCAGGGTCCTGGGATGGAGCCCCGCATCAGGCTCTCTGCTCGGCAGGAAGTCTGCTTCTCCCTCTCTCTCTGCCTGCCTCTCTGCCTACTTGTGATCTCTCTGTCAAATAAATAAATAAAATCCTTAAAAAAAAATACCCAATAATAAAACGATGCCACTTCCCTAAAGCAACGAATCCAAAGTAAAGCCTCACTTGTTTAAACCCTCTCCCAAAACACCTAACACAAGTCCAGATTCTAAAATAAGTTCTAACAGCCTCCTACTGAGACACCCTGTGGTTTCCCATGGTATGTGTTCCTCCTCACTGTAACAAGCAATAAACTCATGTTGCTCCAATACAAATACGTTCCTGGAAGTCTTTGGCTGGAGATCACTTACGGTTTATCAGCACTGGAGATAATGACCACACCTGGTTTAGACAACTGAGCAAGAGATGGCCCATTGGAGAAGGAACAGATTTGTAGGAAAAGATGATGAATTCAGATTTGGACAAGCTGAGCTGGTTATGGGCCATCCCAGCGAAGATGTCTGGCAGACTTAGATACAAAGGTGTGCAGTTCAGGAGATCCTGGGTTGAGACGATGTTGGGGACATGGCAGCATATATATGGTAAATGAGGCCAAGGTTCTGGGTAAGTTGGTCTAGGCAGAGCATAGTGAGTGAGAAAACAAGTGGACTGGGGCAGAACCCTGAAGAACGTGTAGGGATGGAGAGTGAAAAATGGTCAAGAAGCAAGAGGAGACCCAGGAGAGTGCAGGGTATCAGAAAGCAAGGATGGAGAGCACTTCAGGAAGAAAGACAGGTCAACAGTGTCAAATGCTACTGAGAGGGCAAGAAGCACAAAGTATTGGGGCACCTGACTGCTTCCGTGGCGGACCATGTGACTCTTGGTCTTGGGGTCCTGAGTTCCAGGCCCACGTTGGGTGTGGAGATTACTTTAAAAGGGGGCAGGGGGTGCCTGGGTGGATCAGTCGGTTAAATGTCTGACTTCGGCTCAGGTCATGATTCCAGGCTCCTGGGACCAAGCCCTGCATCGGGTTCCCTGCTCCGCAAGAAATCTGCTTCTCCCTCTCCCTCTGACCCTCCCCTCTGCCCATGCTCTGTCTCTCACTTTCTCACTCTCTCAAATAAATAAAATCTTAAAAAAAAAAAAGATGAAAGTATCTTCTGGGATTAAGTGAGTAAGATCAGTAGTGGCCTTGGTGGAGGGGCCAGTACCGGAGCCAGAGTGCAAGGGGTTAAGGAGAGAATGGGAAGAAAAGACATCCCTGGAGTGAGGACTGGGCAGTTTCAGAGATTTCTCTTTGTCCTTCCCACTGTGGTAGCTCTTCTTCCCAGGCCGGACACCTGATGTGAGGTTAATCCAACTCCAAGTACATCAACCCTGTTAAACACCCAGGGACCAGGGAAATGATGCGTGGAGTGCGCAAAGTAAGCTCCCATTCCAGCTCCCACTCCAAAAATCAGTGGAATACATTGTTCTCAGATAGAGGACGCATCAGATGTTAAACTGGTAAGAACAGATACCACACTTGATCTTAGCCAAAAGGCCGAGAATCGCTAATACCGGTATCAACCCTCCATCATCCCTTCCATCCCAAACCTTCCTCCCTCGGATCTACAAACACAGCACACGTGCCCGTCGTTATACTTTTCAACATCCTCATCTCCCTGAAACCAGGCTAATGCTTCCCAAGGTCTTGCTTCACCACAATCCAGATAATTCTGTTATCAAACTTGGATCGTTTCTCCACTGAGGTTGCTGGCCGGTCTCCCAATTCCTAGCAAAGCCATGGTTATTTGCATATCCTCCTCCTCCCTTTAGGGAGGCAGTGCCTCTCGTAGCCACCTGGAGGCAGGGTTGCTCCCTGAGCGAACTCGACGGACCTCTAAGCAAGGAGCTCATTCCACCTGTAGCGAAATGAATTGGAGCTGGAAAAAGGTCATTCGAAATTTACGGAGATAAACTAATATACTGAGTCCTTCTTAGTGTCTTGCATTCTTACAGGCAGCAAGAATATAATGATGATTTCCACAGGCATGATCTTGAACCTAAAAGAGTTACAATGGGTGGCAGGGTGGATCAGGCTTGGGGAGGGACCAGGGGAATTAAAAAAAAAAAAAAAAAACTGGCAAGAAAAGCAAGGGTCTTGACAGCTATATTGATGGCCTGGTCTTTAGCCTAAAGACTATGGAAGGGCACTGAAGGATTATGAGCTGAGAAGTGAGACCTGACCACAAATGTTTTATTTGGAAAGATCTTTCTGCTATAAGGTAGAGAATGGATTGATTAAAAGGGAGGAAACCAGATCCAGGGAGCCAGATAAAATTTGTTGTAAAAACCACAGGAAAGGTGTGCCTGGGTGGCTCAGTTGGTTAAGCATCTGCCTTCAGCTCAGGTCATGATCTCCAGGTCCTGGGATGGAGCCCTGGATCAGGCTCCCTGCTCAGCAGAGATCCTGCTTCTCTGTCTCCCTCTGCTGCTCTCCCTGCATATGTGCTCACTCACTCTCTCTCTGTTAAATGAATAAATAAAGCCTTTTAAAAAGAAAGATTTTATGCAACCTACTAATGAGAGAACAAATAAGATTTAAGACTGGTTCAAAGGAGAATTCTAGGAAAGGAGTATTTTCGAATCCATCAGTCAAGAATGCTGATATGAATTTGTTCATAGGTAGATATAAAACGGGCTAATAAAAAAACAAAAATAAAATAAAACTGGCTAATGTCACACAAGGATATCACAGAATTATAAAATAAACAAATCAAGAGTAAATAGGAAGTCCAAAAAAAGGACACACTCCCTAGAAAATCAGATAACCCCGAAGATGTGTTGGCTCACTTTACAACATCAGAAGGACGCCGAGCAATCACTTTGGCCTCTCTCCAATTTTTGGAAAAAGGCAAAAAAAATTTTAACAGGGTCAAAAGTAGAGACCAGGTTTGAATCACAGCTCAACCACAGTAGCTCTGTGTCCCTGGGTGAGTAACGATCTAATACTCAGTTTTCTTTTCTTTTTTTTTTAAAGATTTTATTTATTTGACAGAGAGAGATCACAAGTAGGTGCAGAGAGAGAGAGAGAGAGGAGGAAGCAAGCTCCCTGCCAAGCAGAGAGCCCAATGAGGGACTCAGTCCCAGAACTCTGAGATCATGACCTGAGCTGAAGGCAGAGGCTTAACCCACTGAGCCACCCAGGCGCCCATCAGTTTTCTTACCTGTAAACCAGGGATGAGATTTTTGTTGTCGTTGTTTCCAAGTAGCTTCCACACCCAAAGTGGGGCTTGAACTCACAACCCCCCAACTGCACGCTCTACTGACTGAGCCCCCCAAGCACCCAAAAACTATTTTCGAACTGAGGTAATACTTCACATAAAGCACTTAGTATATATACTACCTTCCCTGGGTGCCATGGGAAGCAGTTAATGGATATTAATATTTTTCTAAGATTTGTTTATTTATTTGAAAGAGAGCACAGGGCGGGGAAGGACAAAGAGAGAGGCAGAGAACCTCTAGCACACTCCCCACCGAGCAGGGAGCTGGATGTAGGGCTCCACACCTGACCCTGAGACCATGGCTGGAGCTGAAGAGTCAGAGCCTTAACCAACCGAGCCACCCACGAGCCCCGGATGTTAATATAATAACATTAACACCCTCTGCTAATTGTTTCATCTCACTGTTCCCATTTCTCATTTCTTGACACCCAAGCCTTTGATTCTGGCCACATAAATGTATTTACACACACACACACACACACACACACACACACACACACACACGTTTCATTTAATATGACTACTACATTCTTCACTTCCAGAACAATCTCCTTTCTTATCCAAAGGAAAAAAAAATTCAGTGTTCATTTATTCCGTGGATAATGAAACTTGCGTTATTTCCACCAAACTTCAGTCTCCCCTTGACATACACAAAATCTCCCCAGTTCTGTTTCCAAAATCCTACTCATGGGCAACGGAGTGGCTCAGTGGGTTAAGCCTCTGACTTCGGCTCAGGTCATGATCTCAGGGTCCTGGGATCGAGCCCCGCATGGGGCTCTCTGCTCAGAAGGGAGCCTGCTTCCCCCCTTCTCTCTGCCTGCCTCTCTGCCTACTTGTGATTTCTCTCTGTCAAAAAAATAAAATCTTTAAAAAAAAACCCTACTCATGACCTGTTATGTTACGTACAAGTCAGTGAGCAGAGCCCAGCCCTCCCGTCCTTCTCCCTGGAACACTCTACCCCAGGTGGTACTGTGCTCCATTTCCTTCAGCGTCCTGCACAAACATCCCCCTCATCAGGAAGTCAGGAAGACCCTCTCTGTCTGAGTGACATGACAGTTTCTCCCTTTGATCCCAGCACTCCCTCTCTCCTTCCCTGCTTCACGTTTACCACAGCATTCCACTCTACCTGACACATCATTTGTTCCTCTGTGTCCATCCACCAGAAAAGAAGCTCCAAGGGAGCAGAGGGGACTGTCTGCTTTGTTCCTTGTTGTATTTCCTACGCCTAGCAGGTGTTCAACAGATAAATACTGGCAGAATAAATATTACTGAATGTCACCTGTGATCTTCAATGGCCAAGAACACTGCCTTGTCTAGTGCTTATTCCCTTTAACCCCTTTGTAGCTTCCAAATAGAACCACCAGTTTTCGGCATCCCCCACCTTCTAGTCACGACACAAGAGGCTGCAAACTCACACTTAGGCTACCTTTGACCCACAGGCATATTTGGATTGCCTTATACAACATGCTTAAAATTTCCAGGCTAGATGGCAGCCATTAAAATGGACAAATTAGGGGCGCCGGGGTGCCTCCGTGGGTTAAAGCCTCTGCCTTCGGCTCGGGTCATGGTCCCAGGGTCCTGGGATCGAGCCCCACATCGGGCTCTCTGCTCAGTGGGGAGCCTGCTTCCCTCTCTCTCTCTCTCTCTCTGCCTGCCTCTCTGCCTACTTGTGATCTCTGTCTGTCAAATAAATAAATAAAATCTTAAAATAAAATAAAATAAAATAAAATAAAATGGACAAATTAATATACAGTTCTGGATTTCTGGATCCTCTTGGTTAGATTTTTCACACAGAAACACTATTTTAGCAACGCAACAACCAACTGGGCTAAAAAGTGGCCTAGCTTGCCACTGGCCCCACCAGTTCATATCACTTTGGGGCATTATTTACATATCTGCACATATGTCAGTTGGAGATCCCGGACTTAAATCCCCTCTTTCCATTCCCATTGCCAGTACACTTGTTAATACAGAATCCACTTCCCTGTTGCCTAAACTACTCGGACAATCTAACTAATGTCCTTGTCTCCATCTTATCTCTCAGTTTCCTATCACCTCCCTGCTCAAAAACTTTCATCTTTTTCCCCTCATCATCTACGGTTCATATAATCTTTGCATTCCAGACCCTCCTCATTTGGCCTTCCCCAGGAAATCTTTTCCAGTTTTATATTCTACGATTCCCCTCCAGCCCATCATTCATAAATTACACTCATACACTTCCTTTCCGTTGCAGCTCCAAGCCTGTGCTCAATTTTTTTTAAGATTTTATTTATTTATTTGACAGAGAGACAGCGAGAAAGGGAACACAAGCAGGGGGAGCAGCAGCAGGAGTGAGAGAAGCAGGCTCCCCGCTGAGCAAGAAGCCAGACCTAAGGCCCGATCCCAGGACCCTGGGATCATGACCTGAGCCGAAGGCAGACACCTAACGACTGAGCCATGCAGGTGCTCCCTGTGCTCAAATTTTAACTGGAATCCCCACCTACCCCCACCCCTGTAGTCTGTTTAATCTACTCTTCGAGGCCTAGGCACTCCATAAAGCATTTCCCAACTCCCATTTCCACACACAACCCCTCTATATCCTATCTGCCTAGTGTGGACCTTCTGAATTGTTCATAGTCTAACTGTTTCATACACAAAACACACACACACAAACACACATATGTAAAATACTTCGGGCTTTTTTTAGTTATTTAAGTAATTCCTATACCGAACGTGGGGCTTGAATTCAGGACCCCAAGATCAAGAATCACCAACTCCTTCAACGGAGTCAGTCATTTACCCCCGCATCTTCTATATACTTTGTTATAATTTTTCAACCATGTAGTTGAGCAAGCAATTAATATTTGCTGAATAAATAAATTTATTTCAGTCCCTAAATGTATTCAAGCTGGAATTCTCTCAGTTGTGAATACTTGTTAGGGTACCCTGGGACACACATAGGGACACTGTTGCCCTGAGAGTGACAATTGGTTTGGCAGGGGGAGAGACAAAAAAATCTTAGATATTAAAGAGGTTTCTGGCCCTTCAAAGGGCCATGGTACATAAGCAAATATACAGCATACCAGTGGTATTAAAATTTCATGAGTGGGACTGGAGAGGGAAATGTCTTCTTAAGCCTCCTGGGGAATGGGGTGGGGGGAAGACTGAGAAACAGAACCTTGGGATCATTCCATTTGTTTCCTGTGCATTTGCCTGCTCCCTGACTACCTTGAGCAGTAACTCAAAGATGAGAGCCGTAAAGCCAAAGGTCAGATGTGCGGGCATGGAATCAGACAACCTGGATTTGCAGACTGCTTGGTTCTGATTATCTCTTAAATGGATAATACGCAGCAAGTTACTTAACCTCCGTAGACCTCACGTTCCTCACCTGTAACATTACCTTAATAGCTTCCTGCCCGGGGTTGCAGTCTTAGGTGAGGTTACACAGAGGATCACACAGTCAGAGCTTAGTCCATGTTTCTGAAACCGGCAAGTACACCGACTACTTACCACAAATTGCTGATGAACCAAGCTAGTTGGTCCGAATGGTCTAGAGGTGACTGGAACCACCTTGAGGATCAGGTGAGAGTTGCAAGCCCCTCTGTAAGAACTCTTTTCATCTAGGGTCCCGTATCTATAAAATGGGGCTAGTTATGGGGCTATCTTGGGATTTGGGAGAACTAAAGTAATCAAGTCGTGTAGTGTGCTTAAAACGGTGCTTCCAAGGATAGCGAATATTAGCTCAACTACAAGCCAAGCTTCCAATGACAGCAGGTCATAGGTGGCAGCTCAGGAAAAATCAGACCCTGTCGGAAGACTCAAACGGAGCACTTACAGCCTGATTCACTTTACCAAAATGGCTCCATACAAAGGACCTCCCCCCGGGCACCCGCTACACAGAAACCCTGCGCACCGGCCCTGGAATGGGCGCTGGGCGGCAGGCGCGGGACCAAGATGACACCGGTCGAGGCTTCAGGAGGTTCGGGATCCGTGGAGGCAGAGCCTACACACCGGTTTAGGGTGTGTGTGTATGTGTGTGTGGGTGGGTCAGTGGGTGCAGGCACCGGTGACCGAGGCAGAGCGTCGCCCACCACCGGTGCGAAGCCGTGGCTTCGGCGTCCTGATCCCAGAGAAAGATAGCGGTACAGTCCCCAACCATAACCACAAAGCCGACCGCGCCCTTCCCTAAAGCGCATGCGCGTCTTTTTCCCGCCCCAGCTCCCGACGTTGCGCACGGCACTCCCGCCTCCCTAGAATTCTCTACCCACAACTCCCCGGGCTCGCGCGCCCTCTCTTTTTTTTCCCCCGCGCGCCCTCTTTCTATAAGCCTGCGTCCGCTATAGTCCCGCCCACAAGTCCCGTGGGCCTCTGCGAGGTGCTATTTAAGTATCTCGCGGAGGCCCTTCGGTCTCATTTTACCACGGAGTGCGGTAAGTGTGGGGGTTTTTTTGCATTATTTTCGTAAGTCAAGTGAGCGAAGCACGCTTGAGCATGTTAGGCTGGGTTTACTGGTTGGCGTGGGAGGGTTAAGATCTTGGCCATGGCCTTGAATTTGCGGAGCCGCCGTGGAGCTTTGTAAAGGACAAAATGGCGACGGCGGGCCGTGGCGGCGGCCCTCTCTGTGATGAGAACCTTTTCACAGACCTGTACTGAGCTCCGTGAGGATAAGACTCTCTGAGGAGACGGGCCTTGCACAGCCCAAGCCCAGCACAGTCGCAGCTCCGGAAGATAAAGCGAACGTGAAGTCACGGGTGTTGATTTAATGTCCCTTTGTCTGCAGGGTTCAGGCGCACCTTTGAACGCTGGAGAATGGAGAAGAGCCGACTTGCGTGGGTAGGTGTTTGTGGTCATCCTTTCCCGCTGTTTCTCTACTGTGCAGCTGACGCAGGCGCCCTGGGGTGTGCTACGGGGATGATACTTAAATTGAACTCTCTCTTTCTGATGGCTCAGTGGAGAAAACATAAAAACTCTGAGCAGCACCACCCTGCAGCAGACGTGTGGGGTTTCGGCGCGGAAGTGTTAGGGCACGAACGTGAGACGGGCTGCAAGGTACAGCACTAAGTGAGGGGTGCTCCTCGGTTTCTTTCAGATGCGGTTCGGCTCTAAAGACCCTAGAGGTTTGAGGGTGAGACAAGACCTATCACGTGATCCCTGCAAACTAGGCCTCACTGTGATGTTCCAGGTGGGTATGAGGCGATTTCTGCAGGTGTGGGTGGGCCTGAGGTCTGATGGGGTTTGCTCTCCTCCAAATTGTGCTGACCACTCAATGATGAACATAAAAAAGACAAGCATATGGCTGAACTTAAAAAAGTGATGTCATCTTCCTGCTGAGTAGTGGGCCAGGAGTACTCAAGGGTCTGTGAGCGACTCTTCTTCGGTACATCATAATGCCTGTCTTTTCTGCTCTAGCATCTCATCACTAGGCCTGAGGAACCCAACCGTCTGCCTGGGTGAATACAGGTAATTAACTGTTCAAATGGGGGATTGGAGTGTCCTCTCCGGTTTTGCCTACAACCGGGAGAGCAAATGGCCAGTGGAGCCGTGTTGCCTTTTTGCTCCTTCCAGCTTGTTCCTCTGGGAATGATGTTGCTGTGGAGGGAGAGCAGCCCAACAGTACAGTTCTTGGGAGGGTGTGCTCTCCCTCACCCTTGGCACTGTCAGATGATTTGAATAGATACGCTGATCCTCTGTGAGGTGCGACAATTCATAGCATGTTAGAGTTCTGATGGCAGTTTTTGTTAACGAAGAAACTTTATTCCACTTTGTATTTTTAGATAACCATTTGTTCCCCTTTTGCAGGTTGTCCTGATGGTGATACATTCATCTGTTCTACGGTAAGTAGCTTCTGACAGTACTGTGATAAGTAAGCATATATATGAGTTCAGTATCCAAAGGATGGTTTTTATCATCGTGGTGGTTTTTGTTGTTCTGACCAGAGACTTGTTTTTATTTTATGTAGACTCCATTCCCAACGTGAGGCTCAAACTCATGACCTCGAGCTCAAGAGTCACATGTTGCATGGACTGAGCCAGTCAGGGGTCCCTTGAACATCCTCTAGATGTTCATTCAAGATTCTGCCCAGGGTTGAACTCCTGGCAAGTGTTAAGGATGGTGAGTACTTGTAACTTCAGTGGTTGTGGCTTGGCAGAGTATGTGCCAGTGAGGAGAGCAAGCGTCTTGTCTTACCCCTGTCATAGCCCCAGAGCCAGTAATGGTGAACCCACTGGGGCTAGCTGGGAGAGAGGATGAGAATTTGTTCCATAAGGAACTGTCTGAGGTACAGCATATGCCTGTCAGTAGCATTTTCTTAGCTTAAATCTGTTAACCATAGCTAGAATGGACTTGGCTGTTATAGATCCTTTACTAATTCTGTAATCTTCTCATTCATAAGCAGCTTGTTCCTGTGTGTTCCCCCAAAGCCTCCAGAGTTAACAGGTTAGTCAATTAATGTCTATGGTTCATGCCCCAAATAGGCAGTTTCCGTGATGAATCAAACTAGCTCACTATGACTTACACAATGAAAATAAGTGAACACCTGAGAAACTGGTGAAGGCAGGAGCAGAGGGATGCTGTGTGTGGAAGGGCTTTTTATACACCTACACTTTGGTCTTTTTCTAGGTGCTGTTACCATAACGTGCGTGCTTGTTCAGAGGTGAGTTGTTTATATATGTGGTATGTGGAGCATATCAGGTAGAAAAAAAATAGCCTTTTGAGGGCCTAAATGCATGATGACTTACATGGAATCTCGTTCGGCTGATGACTTGCTGTTGAGACTCGGAAGTCTGATTCTCCTAGGAATGATAATTTTAAGTGGGAACAACTTTTGTTGGAGGTAAGCGTTACTGACTCTGGTCTTAATTGTTTCAGGGCTAGTACCTTATGTGGAGCCCAAGAGTGACTTGAGGTAAATGCCTTTGTAACACTGTCTTTTAGCTGCTGTATAAAATTTGCCAGGTGTTTTTGGGGGTGTGGGTGTGGGTGTGGGGTGGCATTGTTCTTGGGCAGCCGTAAGAAGACATGACTGGCTTACTGCAGAGTCCTGTCTCTGACCCTTCTGAACCACCTGCGACAAGCTCCCCCTCACCAGTGATGAATTCAATACCGCCCCAGTCTGATCACTGTGACTGAAAGGTATTTTCTGAGCTGTGAGCTTGTCTTAGAATGAAGTGACAGCCGTGGAAAGTTTTATCAAGTGGCATTTAAGCCAGTAGGAGGTTCCGTGGGCTGCCTGGTGGTTACTGTAAAATATGCATGCTGAAACTCCCAAAGCCTTTACAGATAACGCCTTTGCTCTAAGCAGTAGAGACCCCTAGGGATGATTGAGAGGCTTAGTTCTCAATTATTCTTTTGCAGGAACCCTGAGCCATTTTTCTGCTGGGCTCCAGTCTGAAGTCAGAGGTGAGTAAATGTAGGTGCAGGGTGGCCCAAACTAGAACTTCCCAGTGAAGAAACAGTCACATGTCCTACCTCCTGTCCTAGTCCCAGAGCCTGTAAAGGTGAACCCACTGGGGCTGGCTGGGGGAAAAGAGGAAACTTGTTCCAGAAGGAACTGTCTGAGGGATCATAAGGGGTTTCTAAATATGGGAAAGAGTGATAAATTTCTTTTTGAAATTGAATGTATTTGTTTTCCAGGTCTGAAGAAAGAACAAGGCCTGTATCCTAGGTTAGTGTCTATTCAAATACTGGTGTTTAGAATTTAATAGAGAAAGATAAGCAGAAAAGGTATGCCTGGAGGCAGGTTTTTTAAGGTGAACTTGTTTAAAGGGTAGGCCGAACATATTACATACATTATTACCTAGAAAGAAAATTCACCTTTTTTTTTTTTTTCTTCTCCCCCCACTACAGGAATCCAGTTCTTCAGGGATATCAAAAGGAAGTTTTCAGGTCATTTTTTGTACAACCTAGTAGAAGTGAGCATACAGTTGTTTCAGCCTTTCTCAATAAAAGTTTAACCTTTATTGTTGTTCATGTGTTTTGAGTGTCTGGCGGAGCAGAAGGAAATAATCTTGGGGAATTTGCCCTTGTCAGCATTGTTTAGTGTGGCAGGTTGCCCTACTGTGGTCTAGCTTCGGGAAGCATTGTTCAGGGAACCTCAGTAGATCTAAGGTTTCCCACCGTCAACTGCTGTGCCGTACTGTGTGAAATGGGTGTGGGTGATGACTTTAGCAGGCTTACCTGAAGGCACTAGGAGCCAGTGGGGCATGACCATCAGGGATCCCTTAGACTAAAAAAAAAGTGTCAGATTTTGGTGTTTCACTGCACTTATCTGCATACAAAACTTCAACATGGTTTCTTTTCCTGTAGGATCAGGCCTACAGCCCTTGCATTTCTGTTCCTGTAGTGAACCTCTGGATCGCTAAATGCCCTTTTTCTGGAATTCTCTGGGTTCTTTCATGGAGGTGACTCAGGGGCCCCCGGATAGTTATTTAAGCATCCAGTTTGATGTCTCAGGGTCATGAGATCAAGCCCTGTGTTGGGCTTCACATTGGGCATGGAACCTACTTAAAATTTTGTCAACTGGGGATGCCTGGGTAGCTCAATTATATGTTTGCTTTCAGCTCAGGTCATGATCCCAGGGTCCTGGGATCAAGCCCCCAATCAGGCTTCCTGCTGAGCAGGAAGCCTGCTTCTCCCTCTCCCATTCTCCCTGCTTGTGTCCCTCTCTGGCTATGTCTCTGACAAAGAAATACATATTTTTTAATAATACAGTACTTTGCTGTGTGTGTATGTGGTTTTTTGTTTGTTTTGTTTTTTTGTTTGACAAATCACAAGTAGGCTGGTTGGTGGGGAAGCAGGCTCCCTGCTGAGCAGAGAGCCTGATGCTGGCCAGGATGCTGAACTCCATCCCAGGACCTTGGGGTCATGACCTGAGCGGTAGGCAGAGGCTTTAACCCAGAGTCACCCAGGTGCCCCAAAGAAATAAGATCTTAAAAATTTTTTCTGTCGGGACGCCTGGGTGGCTCAGTTGGTTGGGCAGCTCCCTTCAGCTCGGGTCATGATCCCAGCGTCCTGGGATCGAGGCCCACATCGGGCTCCTTGCTCGGCAGGGAGCCTGCTTCTCCCTCTGCCTCTGCCTGCCATTCTGTCTGCCTGTGCTCGCTCGCTCTCCCTCTCTCTCTCTCTCTCTCTCTCTGATAAATAAATAAATAAATAAATCTTAAAAAAAATTTTTTTCTGTCAACTGCTAAAAGGCTTACCTTGCTTGACAGTCATGGTTAATTTATGCTGTTGGTGTAAATACACCTTGAGTGGAATAATCCTACCTGGTTTTTCCCCCCCTTTTTAAGATTTGAGCGAGCACAGCTTACATTGGGGGTGGGCGAAGGAGGGGGAAGAAGCAGAATCCCTGCTGGGCAGGGAGCTGGATTCCAGGAGTCAGGACCCAGCCTAAGGCTGCTGTTTAATTGACAGCCGCCCCACCACCCCTCCTTGCATTTGTTCCAGTGGGAAACCACTTCTGTTCAGGAAATCTGGTGGGGTGCTCAGCAAACACGTACATGGATGTGATTTGCACTGAATATCCACTTTCTATGTGTGCCATTGTATCTGGGCATTTAGGAAGTGGGAGTTAAGATATGTGAATGGGCACTTGAGAATTTATAATCTCATTCAGTTGGGTTCCCTGTCCCCACACATACCTGGTAATTTTAAATCTTCACTTTTTTTTCTTTTAAGATACTTCAGTGTGCCGGGGGTGGGGGAGAATCTCAGCAGACTCCACTGGGTGCTGACCCAACTTAAGCTGGATGCTAGGACTCCCAAGTCCTGACTGAGCCACCCCAGGGCCCCCAAGTCTTGCTTTTTAATTGTCCTTGGGCAAGCTGGCCTTGGGGATGAAGAACAGTAAAGGAAATTGTCAAAGCAGAAGCTCTGGGTGGGGGGTGGTTATGTGTGTTGCTAATCTTCAGAGCAGTTGCATGGTTGCCTACACCCGGAGCCTCAAGTCCGCACACTCACACAACCTCCATCCCCATCCCACAGGCAGTTCTGGTTGACAGAAATAGTTACATAGTGAACATCTTGCTCAGAATGAAAGAATGGATACCAAATGATGAAAAAAGGGATTCCCATCCATAGGTAGATTTTATTTATTTATTTATTTTTAAAGATTATTAGAGCATGAGACATGGGAGGTTAGAGGGAGAAGCAGACTCCCCACTGAGCAGGGAACCCGATGTGGGACTCGATCCTGGAACCCCGGGATCATGACCTGAGCTGAAGACAGCCGCCCAACCAACTGAGCCACCCAGGTGCCCCATAGGTAAATTTTAAAGTATGCATACTGTGTCAGAACTATAGGGCAACCTAGGGGCTCCTGGGAGTGAGTTGAGTGTCTGGCTCAGGTCCTGGTCTTGGTATCTTGGGATTGGCCCTGCCAGGCTATGGGCTCTGCCTGGCACGGAGTCTGCTTGAGACCCTCCTCTTCTGTTACCAACTCCCCCAGCCTCAAATCTTTTTTTTTAAGATTTTATTTATTTGACACACAGATCACAAGTAGGCAGAGAGGCAGGCAGAGAGAGAGGGGGAAGCAAGCTCCCTGCTGAGCAGAGAGCCCAATGCGGGGCTCGATCCCAGGACTCTGAGATCATGACCCGAGTTGAAGGCAGAGGCTTTAACCCACTGAGCCACCCAGGCGCCCCTCAAATCTTTTTTTTTAAGAAATTTTTAAAAAACTAAGGCAGGGCGCCTGGGTGGCTCAGTGGGTTAAGCCTCTGCTCAGGTCATGATCTCAGGATCCTGGGGATCAAGCCCCGCATTGGGCTCTCTGCTCAGCAGGGAGCCTGCTTCGCCACCCCCCCCCCTCCTTCTGCCTGCCTCTCTGCCTACTTGTGATCTCTGTCAAATAAATAAAATCTTAAAAAAAAAAAACAAAAATTGTAAGGCAACTTAATTAAAACAACATGCATTCGGGGCGCCTGGGTGGCTCAGTTGGTTGAGTGTCTGCCTTCAGCTCATGTCTGATCCCAGAGTCCTGGGATTGAGACCCACGTTGTAGGGCTCCCTGCTTAGTGGGGAGCCCACTCCTCCCTCTGCCCTTCCCCCCTACTTGTGTGTATCCTCTCTCTTCCTCAAAATCTTTAAAAAAAATGAATGCGGATTTTTTGCTCATTAAATGGTTAACCTTAAAACTTGAAGAGCTCCATGGGGAACCTGTTTCTCCCTCTCTGCCTGCTGTTTCCCCTGCTTGTGTTCTCAAAATCTTAGAAAATAAAGTCTTAAATTACTCTAAGTTAAAAGGGGGGTGTAAGGGGTGCCTGGGTGGCTCAGTGGGTTAAAGCCTCTGTCTTTGGCTCGGGACATGATCCTGGGGTTCTGGGATCGAGCCCCACATCGGGCTCTCCTTAGCAGGGAGCCTGCTTCCCCCCCCCCCCGCCTGCCTCTCTGCCTACTTGTGACCTCTGTCAAAAAAATAAAATCTTTTTTTAAAAATAAAATGGGAGAGGGAAATGTCATAAGCCTTCGATTATTATGTGACAATTTTTACACTATTGGTTTCATGAAAATAAGACATCAAATATGTTTACAATGTATGCACATGGAAAGAATGTTCTTCCTTGGCCTCACTTTGCCTGTCGTCAAAACCTGTCATGAAAGCATTCTCTGTGAACTCCCCCACTTCCCTCCACCTCTGTCATCAGAGCCACCCCTGCCCAAGTCCCCTCCTCCTGCCTGGCAGATCCCAGGATTCTTCCCCCTCTTTTCCCCAGTAGACTATGAATGTCATGAAGGCAAGGGCCACATCTGATTTTATCACTGTAGGGGGTCTGCTCAATAAGCATAAACAAATGAACAAAAAGCCTCCCAAGAGAATGTAATTCTGATTCTTACAGCACCTGTGCTATCAGTGTCCTGTACTTAGATAGGAAGAGCTAGTACAGCAGACAGCGCGCAGGGAACACTCCCCACTTGCCTAGGCTTCAGAAGAGGAACAGGGCTATTGTGTTGCAGCCTCACCTGGGGAACTGCTCCCCACCCCCCAAAGCCCACCCCCCAAATCTGCGCGCTGGGCCCCCTGTCTGTAACTTAGGCTACTCAGGGGGCTGTGACCTGCCCCAGGCTGGGTCTTGCAGAATTTGAAGAAGGTTGAGATTGAAATAAACAATTTGGGGGCGCCTGGGTGGCTCAGTGGGTTAAGCCTCTGACTTCGGCTGGGGGTCCTGGGATAGAGCCCTGCTTTCGGCTCTCTGCTCCGCGCAGGCGTAGAGCCTGCTTTCCCCTCTCTGCCTCTCTGTCTACTTGTGATCTCTCCGTCAAATAAATTAAAAATTAAAAAAAAAGAAACAATTTTGCTTTTGCCCTTGTAATTCTACAGCTGTTGTAACAAATTACCACAGACTTTTTAAACAACTTATTATTTTACAGTCGTGGAAGTCAGATGTCCAAAACGTCCAAAACGGATCCAACGGGGCTAATATCAAGCTCTGTCGGCAGGGCTGCATTCCATTCTGGAGGCTCAAGAAGAATGTTTCCTTAACTTTTCCAGCTTCTGGAAGGCCGCCCACATCCGTCTGATGACCCCCTTCCATCTTCAAAGCCAGCAATGCCTCATCCGTGTTTCGCATGCCGCCTCACTCTGACGCTGCCTCCTCCTATCCCTGATAAGGACCTTTGTGATCACAGGCACCCACCAGATAATCCAGCATTACCTCTCCTTCCCCAAACCCTAATTTAACCATATCTGCAAAGTACTTTTTGCCATGCAAAGTAATACATTGTGAGGTCCTGAAAACCAGGACCTGGGCCTCTGGGTTGGGGGTACTGTTCTACTGGCCACGCCCTCTTAATGCAGCCCCTCCTTGGAGGCTCTGGATTTACTTATGGGGACCCGTGGAAATTGTCTCTGTTTATTAACATCGGGGACACACTGCGGAGAACCCCGTTCTCTAAAATCATCCATCACAGACATTTTGCTAATTTTATCAGTAAGAACGTAAGTCCCCACCCTTCGACCCAGAGATTCGGTCTCTATTTCCAGGAGGGGTGTAGAGTTTGTTAAGGAGGTTCGGACTGATCGTCCCACATTTAATATAGTTTCTAAGGAAACGGGACCCCAAGTCCCTTCTCAGCCCTGGCCTGATCTCAATCGCTTTCATACAGCCGGACTGCTTTGAGCCTACAAAAGAACTGCCTCGTTTACGTTTTATCCACGCTGGCCGCACCCTCTTTCTCCCACCCGGGGTTAAGGAATTGGGAACGTCCGAAAGGCCTTTCTCGGGGCCGCTTTTCCCCTCTGCGAAGGGCCCACGATGGGTGACGGATGGTGCAGACCGCAAGGTGGAAGTGTGTTGAGGGTGGAAGTTGCAATCGCTCGGACTGTTAGTCCCCATTCAACGCGCCCCATGTTGTCAAGTCACGAACTAGCGAGCCGGGATCCCAATTCGGTTCTTCGAGCTCCAAAGCCTGTGCCTGGGAGCCACAGCCTCAAAAAATAAAGGCCCGGGAGAGGAGCGCCGGCAGCCGCCACACCGTCTTCGACCCACTAAGAGAGACCGTCTGCGAACGCCCGCGAGCAACCTGCTCCGACAATGACTCGATACTCCCGGGGCGGGGGGGGGGGGGGGGGCCACGCCCACGTTGCCACCCGACGTGTATGTGGACCAATCCCCAAAAAGTAAAAACAGTGCAGGGGCGGGCTTATGTAAAACGTACCGAGAGCGAACCGGGAGGCAAAGAAGTAAAGAACAAAATTTTGGCCTTTTTTAAAAAATGTAGTTATTATTATAAAGTAAGATAATGGAAAATTGAATTTTAGAAGTACTGCACATTGAAAAGTGATCTAATCTTTATGCCATCAAAGTTACCATAATCGTACAAGCTATCCTAAAGGTAAGGCTTTCGGGGAGCGAAGATGGTCAGTATCGCTTCTCGGCCTTTTGGCTAAGATCAAGTGTAGTATCTGTTCTTATCAGTTTAATATCTGATACGTCCTCTATCCGAGGACAATATATTAAATGGATTTTTAGAATTAGGAGATGGAATAGGAGCTTGCTCCGTCCACTCCACGCATCGACCTGGTATTGCAGTACTTCCAGGAACGGTGCACCCCCCCCTTCGGGGGAATTAACTGTTGTGCAAAAAATTAGAATTGGAAATGAAAGTGAACTTTTTGATTGCGTAGAGGTTTAATTTTAGGTTTTTTGTGTTATGTAATATTTTTTTGTTATGGGTGGAACGTGTTCTCCATGAAACCTTTAGAGTTATAGTAGTTTTTTTTTTTTTTTTTTTTAGCTTAGTTGGCTTATTCGATTATATACAGATCTCAAGTAGAAAAGGAGGTAGAGAGATGGGGGTGAAATAGCAGGCTTATTGGCCGAGCAAAGAGCGCCCTGAGGAATCCGAACTCGAGATTCTGAAATCAGGACCCGAAGCAGAAGCTCAACCCGCTAAGGCACCGAAGCACCCCTGGAATAATGATTTCTATTGTACTTTACGAGCTGGCATTACTTCGCTTTTTAAAAAAGTGTACTTCTTGTGATTCTCAAATTGTCTGGCGTTGTGGGGAGTGCTTCGTTTGTCTTTCCCTTAGGTTTCTATTTTGTCCTATAAACAGATCATTGGGTCGCTCCGACTAGCATAAGCCGCAGGTGTTCCCCCTGACGAGAGAAACTGCGCAACAGAGGATATGTCACAAAATAAAGGATTTAAGTGTGGGATTTTTGTTTCAAGATTTTATTTATTTGACAGAGGGAGACACAGCAAGAGATGGGACACAAGCAAGGGGAGTTGGGAAAGAGAGAAGCAGGCTTTCCGCTGAGCAGGGAGCCTGATGCGAGGCTCGATCCCAAGACTCTAGGATCATGACCTGAGCCAAAGGCAGCCGCTTAACGACTGAGCCACTCAGATGTCCCTAAATGTAGGATTTTAAAGACAAAGGGGAATTTAGGTTTAATTTAATGTGATAGGCTGCAAGGGCAGGGGGACGCGAGGAGGTCAGTCTCAGGCGTGGACTGTATGTAAAGTAGACCCAGGGCGCTTGTTTCCTTGGTAATACAACGTTAAGATAAATGTGGAATGTGGTGCTCAGAACTCTCACTAGCAGCTCTGCAGCTGAGCTGCAAACCAAGACTGCTTCTCCGTGCAGGCAAGAGTGGGATGTCCTTATTCTTACTGATATAATTTCAAGCAGTTTCTGGTTCTCTAATTTCAGAGAACAAAAATCTCTCTGTAAGGAAACAGCAGTCACTCAATGAAGGGGCTGTTATGACACTGTACAGTAGCCGTTTGTCCCTGGGAGGAATAGTTTTAATTTTGCAGACTTTTACTCTCAGCTAGAGCTGATTTTTACCATCCCCAAACCTCAATATGAGGAAAGAAAAACGACGCCCCCACCTCCACATTCCGGATTTCTGTTTTAAGATCGTCGGGTTCAATTTCCCCATCTTTCTTCCTTTTGTGTCTTTTATACTCGAGGTTGAAGCCATGAGCCTCATTAGTGATTTGAATTGTTTCTGAAGTGCGCCCTTCCTTCTTCTCTTGTACGGAAAACCAGCTGTGCATGATGCTTTGGAGGGGGGAGACGCACTAGGCCTGGCTCTGCCAGGCGACGCGGTCCGGTCAGGATGCCTTCCACCCCGAGAGCAAAACTGTCAAGTTAGTCTTCAGATCACAAGTATCTCCAGAGTTCGTGTTCGTAAAGCGAAACCAGCTGTTGCAGTTAGGGAAGCTTTACTCTTCCAGGTTCTTGCTTTGTTTTGTTTTTGTTTTTGTTTTTGTTTTGAGTCGTCTCTACACGAAACCCGGAGTCTCAAACTCACGACCGCGACATCAAAAGCCGCAAACTCTTCCCCATGAACCAGCTAGGTTCTCTTCTTCCGGCTCCTTAAACTCCGGGACAGGGCTTCTTCCCCAGGCGACTCGGCGCGCGCTGATGACGTGATAACTGCGCCGGAAGTCCGAGCCGTGGGCTGCTGGGCTCCGTTATGGCGGCTGCAGGGGCACGCTGGAATCATGTGTGGGTGGGCACGGAGACCGGGATCCTGAAAGGTGGGTGGCTGGGCCCGGCTTCGGGAAGTGGGAGGTATTCCCCGCTCGCGACCGCGGCGCGACTGACACCCGCCTCCCGCAGGGGTGAACCTTCAGCGCAAACAGGCGGCGAACTTCACGGCGGCGGGACAGCCGCGGCGCGAGGAGGCGGTGAGCGCCCTGTGCTGGGGCACTGGAGGCGAGACTCAGGTGAGCAGCCGCCGTTCGGCCCCGAGCTGGGGAACCAAAGGAGGCGGCCTCGCTTTGATCGCCATCCTGCTCTCCTTTGCTCGCAGATCCTGGTGGGTTGCGCCGACAGAACGGTGAGGTACTTCAGCACCGAGGAAGGCCGATTCCAGGGCCAGAAGCACTGCCCTGGCGGAGAGGGCACGTTCCGAGGCCTCGCCCAGGTTGACGGGTAAGACTGAACCCCTCGATGAACGCTCAGGTCGCAGGGAGAGCATGGAGGCTCCCGCAGGAAGGCCGAATAATGACGGTCAACCCATGGTGACACGGGCCGGGGCTGGGTGACAGGGACCTGCGTCCTCCCTATAACAAGCATTTATTGAACACCTGCTGAGTAAGTGTCGTTGGGCGAAATGCAAGGGCTGCAGGTAAACCAGGCACATGAAGTACCAACGTTCATGGAGTTTGCATCCGCAAGAGTTTTGCATCCTGGCTCCGTAACCTTTTGGATGACCCGGAGCAAGTCATTTAATAGTTTAGAGTATGTTTGAAAACAGATACGAACAACAACCAACAATATGGTGAAGTTCCCAAGGTAAAGGATAGGAAGGTGCTAGCGATTAGGTAACTGGCCTAGCTTTTTTTTTTTTTTTTTTTTTTACCAATTTTATTTGACAGAGACACAGTGAGAGGAGGAACACAGAGAGAGTGGGAGAGGGAGAAGCAGGCTTTCCCCAGAGCAGAGAGCCTAACGCAGGGCTCAATCCCAGGACCCTGGAATCACGACTGAACTGAAGGGAGATGCCCAAGGAGTGCCCCCTGGCCTAGCTTTCTTTCAAAGATGGAGAAGGCTGTGAATAGGCTGTGTAGGTTTAGTGGTGGTTTGACAAGTGAGATCTAGAAGTTTCATGAGTGAGACATTTGCACGGGGCCATGAAGGATGGGCAGAATTTTGACAGGAGGAGAAAGGGGTAAGAGCATTCTAGAAAGAGGCTACTGCCTGGGCATGATGGTGTCAGGCTACAGCATATTTTGGGAAAGATAAACAGCACTTGGAAGTCGAAGCTAAGCATGCATTTTAATACAAATGGGCAAGATAGGTAGAGATGATATGGAAAAGGCTTTCAGAGCCAGGCTGAGAGATTTGCACTTGTGATTTGCAGGTGGTGGGGGTGTTGGGTTTTGAGCAAGGAGGGGTATGGAGAATGGATTGGAAAGAGCAATTGGGAGGCTGTCGCCACAACCCAGGCAAATGACACAGCCTACAGCAAGGTGGAGAAGGTAGGCAGATGAGAGAACATAGGCTCCGGCTCTCCAGAGCCTGGGAGGAACTTGCTTGGGCTTCGTGGGAGCGGTGTGTACTTTGAGGAAGAGATCAACATTTAGTGTCTGGAACCCTGAACTGGGAACTGGAGAGAAGCAGCTGGTGGTCGACTTTGGCCAGACCCTAAATTTAGACCAGTCCCACTTCAGTCTTTTCAGGACTACTGATCCTGACTCCTGGTGACCCACTGAAGATTGAGAAAGAGCAGCAGAGCCGGGTGCCTCCAGGTGTAGCTGCAGAATAGCAGAGGCCCTCAGCTTTGGAGTACACAGACTTTATTTCCAGCTCTGGTTCTGACGTTTAGTTGTGTGGGCAAATCTTGTCATTTCTCGGAGCTACAGTCTCCTCACTTCCAAAACTGGTAACCCCTCCCCTTGTCGAGGATGTTAAATGACAGACCTAAAAGGAGAAAGTCTCGTTAATGTGAATCTGGGGGTGGGTCGGTTGACTGGGGCCCAGAGAAGACTTGTACACTTTTTTTTTTTTTAAACCTAACTCTATCCTCCCTCTGCCTACAGCACCCTTATCACATGTGTGGATTCTGGGATTGTCCGAGTCTGGCATGACAATGACAAAGAGGCATCCTCTGACCCAGTGAGTAATCCTCTGACCTTGCCTTGCTGGTGATGGTAGGGAAGATGGGGGCCAGGAATCACTTGTTGTAGGAACCAAGTGAGGGCTTTGGGGGAAGATTATCATTTCTGGAACTGCTTCTCATCTCCCCTCTCATCTGTTCTTTTCAGCTCCTGGAACTGAGTGTGGGTCCTGGGGTGTGTAGGATGCGCCAAGACCCGGCACACCCCCATGTGGTTGCCACGGGTGGGAAAGAGAATGCTTTGAAGGTGTGGGACCTACAGGGGTCTGAGGAGCCTGTGTTCAGGGCCAAGAACGTAAGTGATGGGGGTGGGAGGGGCTGGGGCTGAGGTCCAGGGAGGCTGAGGCCACTGACTGAGTCAGAGACGACCAGATGGGCTTTAGGGGATGATGCTGAAGGGCTGAAGGAAAGGGCCTCATATGAGCCTCCCACAACCTGTCGCCCATCTACCCACCCCCGACCAGGTACGGAATGACTGGCTTGACCTGCGGGTTCCCATCTGGGATCAGGACATACAGTTCCTGCCTGAGTCTCAGAAGCTTGTCACCTGCACAGGGTACCACCAGGTGAGGCACCATCTCACCCCTGGCCCGTCCTGGGCTCCAGCAACCTCTTGGAGAAACAGCCTCCCTGCACAGGCTCAGTCCTCATCCCTCATCGTTTGGCACAGCTTCCATTCTCACCAGGCTCTGTCCCTGAGTTCTCAGAGGCAGGATTTCCTCCATCCATCCCAGTCCTATGGCTGAGCCAGTGACCTTCTAGTGCTTCCTAGGATGTGTGTTCTGGACTGTGGGCCTTCTTCGCTTCCCAGCTGGAAAGGAGGACAGAAGAGAGTGCCCCTTTCACTGTAGGAACGCAGGATACAGGTGTGATGGGAGGACACTGGGCATCAAGAGAACTGGATTCTGGTCTTGATGCAGGCTCTGGTTTGCTTTGGGACCCAGGCCTGACACTTTCCTCTCCAGCCTCCAGTTCCTCGGCTTTATAGAGGGAAGGAAGGGAGTGAGGGTCTAACTGGGGATCTTTACAGCTGGCCTCATTTGAAGTCCTAAGACCCAGGCAAGACTGGGTCACTGTATTTGCCTCATTTCCTTTACTCCTGCATAAGGAAATCTGATCTTGGTGATATGCCTCCGTTCAAAACACACTCTGAGGGCTTCCTCTCTCCTCTGTTGTTTAGGCTAAATTTCTCTGAAATTCAGTACTCTCTGACAGTTGGACTGGCTTACTTTGTCGTCCCAAGATGGTAGTCTAGAGAGATGGAATGCTCACACGTGTGGACCATGGGAATGCTGCCCTCTCCCAGACTGGGGGACCTCTTCCCTCAGCCCTGTCCGTCCATGCTCCTGAGCAGGTCTCCTCTGCCCACTCCTTACTGACATTCAGAGAAGGGGAGGTACATTTCAAATGAGAAAGTTTCTCTAAGAGTAGGTCATAAACAAGAAAGTGGTGGGTGAAGGAGGGGGTAACGATGTGGAGAAGCCGGAGGGCAGTGCTTTTGTGATGCCCCTGTGTTTTCCAGGTCCGTGTCTATGATCCAGCCTCCCCCCAGCGCCGGCCAGTCCTAGAGGCCACCTATGGAGAGTACCCACTTACGGCCATGACCCTCACTCCTGGGGCCAAGTAAGTGTTGAGAGGACAAGAGGGGGTGCTCAGAGAGGACTCCAGGAGGTTCCTGCTGACCCCACCTGCCTCTGGTCTCCTCCTCAGTTCAGTGATCGTAGGGAACACTCATGGGCAGCTGGCAGAAATCGACCTTCGGCAAGGTAAGTGGACCAGGGAGCCTTGCGAGAGGGCAAGGGGTGGGAGGAAAGGCAGGATTCCGTCTCGGGGTGCGGTAGAGTGGTTGAGCCCTCATTTAGGTGCCTGTTGCCAGGGTTCAAATCCTGATTTCACCAGAAGCTATAGGATCTTGGACAAGTTACTTCAACTCCTTGTGACTCCTAGCTCCTTCACACGTAAAATGGAGATCTCAGTGATAACTCCTGTCCCAGCACTATGTTGAGGAATAAATATTGAAACATAAAGTGATTGAGACAGTTGGGGCGCCTGGGTGGCTCGCTTGGTTAAGCGTCCAAATCTTGATTTTGGCTCAGGTCATGATCTCAGGGTTGTGAGATGGAGCCCCAGGCCCTACTGGACGTGGAGCTTAAGATTCTCTCTCTGTTGCTCTGCCCCTCCTGCACATGAGCACTCACTCTCTTTCTCTCTCAAAAAAAAAAAAAAAAAAAAAACACCACATTTAATGGGGGGCACCTGGGTGGCTCAGTGGGTTAAGCGTCTGCCTTCAGCTAAGGTCATGATCTCAGGGTCCTGGGATGGAGCCCCGTATTGGGCTCTGCTCAGCAGGGAGCCTGCTTCCCCCTCTCTCTCTGCCTGCCTCTCTGCCTTTGTGATCTCTCTCTCTCTCTCTCTCTCTCTCTCTGTCAAATAAATAAATAAAATCTTTAAAAACAAAAAAAAACATTTAATGGTTGTTGGCTGGCCTGCTTGTGCTGATGTGCCCCCTCCTTCCCCAGGGCGCTTACTGGGCTGTCTGAAGGGGTTGGCGGGCAGTGTCCGAGGATTACAGTGCCACCCTTCAAAGCCCCTGCTAGCCTCCTGTGGCTTGGACAGAGTCTTGAGGGTACACAGGATCCGGAATCCACGGGGCCTAGAGCATAAGGTGAGATCTGGCCGCCTCGTGTCCCCATCCATATTTCTGTTTCAATGTGCTTGGCTCAAGACCCCTGATCTTTTGCAGGTTTATCTGAAGTCTCAACTGAACTGCCTTCTCCTGTCAGGCAGGGATAACTGGGAGGTGAGCATTTGGGTCTGGGAATGTGGGAGCAAGGGCACAGATGTGAGCATTTCCCTGGGTAGAGAAAAAAGCAGCAGCTGGAACACAGACCTGGAACTGTCTGCTTGTCTGCCAAGTTACTTAAGTTTTGTGAGGGGTGTTAATAGTTAACAGTCCTGACAGGATTACTGCCAAGGGTTGACATAGGAGCGTGGATGGGAATAGTGGCTGGGAGCAGGAAATTAAAGTGATTATTTCCCAGCTAGATCCTCCTTCCCTGTCCATCTGTTACTGTGCCCCTCATTCCTCTAAGTTTTCTCCCACTCACCAGGATGAGCCGCAAGAGCCCCAGGAGCCCAAAAAGGCACCCCTGGAAGACACAGAGACAGATGAACTTTGGGCCTCCTTGGAGGCAGCTGCCAAGCGGAAGCTCTCTGATTTGGAGCGGACCCAGGGGGCTCTCCAAACCAGACGGAGAAAAAAGCAGCGGCCTGGGTCCACCAGCCCCTGAAGAGCCTGCCCTCACTTTGTAAATAAACAGCTCAACACCCACCGGGACCCCGAGCCTTTTGTGATGGGAGAAAGGAAAGAGGGGGACTGCTCCCATCGCTGGTGCAGTGGGATATCTGACGTCACAAAAGCCAGGCACAGAGGCTGGCGGGCTGGCGTGGGTGGCACGGAGTTCGGGGCCGCTTGGGGCTATGGGCTGCTGCCAAGACAAGGACTTTCAGACCTCCGATGAGCCGGCCAAGGAGACCGAGTCGGAGGAAGGCGAAGGTGGGACCCAAGACACACCAACGGGGCCCAGGGAATGGGAGAAGGGGTTGCCCCGATGGGGACCGTCCAGGAGGTTGGACGGGGGAGGGTAGAGCAGAGCTCAGTGGCCTCGTCATCCCCGCAGGCTTCGAAGGGATCGGTGAGGACCCGCAGGACCGCGGGAATCGGAGGTCGAATGAAAGCCTTTTGATCACCGTGCTGTGGCGGCGGCTATCCCTGTTCAGCCGTCGGGGGTCAAACAAGAAGCAATCAGCCCAGAATCATAAGCTGGGGTTACAGGAGAGCAACCGGAAGGGGATCCTGGAGGAGCCGGAGAAGGGGTGACCCCAGCCCTGCTCTCAGTCTGCCCCAGCCTCCAGAGAATAAAGTTTCTAACGTGTACCTGCCCGAGTGCAAGTGCCTCCGCTGCCGGTTCCCGGCCCACAGAGCACTGGCTCCGCTGGGGATGCGGGCTCTTTAAGGCTCCTCCCCTGGGGCTGGCCTTGCCTCCCGGGCCCCGGCTCTGGTTCCTCGGGGGCGGGGTCACGAACAGCCTAGCCAATGGGAGGGCGGAGTCGCTCTTGCGTTTGGGTGGCGGGGCGTGTCTCTCGAGACCCTGTGCTCCAAAAGGCGTGGCACCGCCCTCTCGTCACCGGGGGAGGGGTTACGTGTGGGTGACGTGGCGGCTTCCAGTCTGGTCGGATTTCGGCGGCTACAGCGCTTGGAGAGGAGGCGGTGACCACCCGGGAGACTGTGGCAGCGTCGGTGGCGGCAGGAGGCAGAGAGGAGGTAGGACTCGCTCTAGAAGGGGTCTGGCCGCCGTGTCCGCTCTGGGCAGCGGCTTTCCGGGGGCGGCGACGGGAGGGGGGAAGGGAACCTGGAGCGAGCGGGCCAGTCCTGCCGGCCTGGCTCGGGGTGAGGGAATACTTCGCCGTCCAATCAGGGAAGCCCTTGTTGAGAAAGACTTCGGCATTACCTAATCAGTGGCTGCAGTCCTCCAGAAGGCGGGACTTGGGCGGGGGTGGGACTTCCTGTTTCAAATAAACACCTAGAGATTTTTTTTCGCCCCCCTCCGCCCACCGAAGTGGGTCCCTCTTGGGAGGTCGGTCACCGTTTCTCCCTCAGGAGTCGAAGGGATCCGCGGATACGAGAGGGCCCGGTTAGGGCCTGGGGCAGTTGCACAGGCCGGGCTGGCGCCTCGGTGCCACGGGACCTGCCTCTGGTCCTGTCCTGCTTCAAGGCCCCCGGCCCGCGCTCTGGCCGCCAGAGCCAAGTTGGTAGAGTGTGAGGAGCGGGACCAATTGGGCCGGAGAGCGGGGACCTGTCCGCCTTGGGCCGGCCCCAGGATCTGCGGGTGGTTTTAGGCGCGAAAGTCCGTGCCAAGTGCAGAAGGGGCCCGAGGATTTATTGGTGTGTGTGTGTTGGGGGTGGGGGATTTGTGGGGAAGGAGGCTGCCTGGGGAATGACACTCTCCCCTCCACAACAGTCCGAGGTTATGCGTCTCAATGATCCCGCGGAAACGCTACGGGTCTAAGAACACGGATCAGGGTGTCTACCTGGGTCTCTCAAAGACACAGGTCCTGTCCCCTGCAACTGCTGGCAGTAGCAGCAGCGACATCGCCCCTCTGCCCCCCCCAGTGGCCCTGGTCCCTCCCCCTCCCAACACCATGTCCTGCCGGGATCGGACCCAGGAGTTCCTGTCTGCCTGCAAGTCCCTGCAGAGCCGTCAGGTAAGGACCAGGAGTGGAAAAGGCAGCAGTGAGCCTTAGTGAAATCTGGGAGAGGCTGTGCTCCAGCACTGTTGATAGACATAATTTGGGGGTGGGGGGTGGTGACCTGTTGCAGAACTGATCTGGTTTGGAGGGGCTGTAGGATCTACTCAGCAACAGAAAAGGGGAGGGTCAGCTATCTGGATGCAAAGTGTTCTGTGAGAAATTCCCGCAGAGGGTAGGGTTGCTAATCTTCGAAGGAATATCTCAGGATGAGAGGTGGCTGCAGTGTATTTGGAGTGGATAAGGAACACGTTCTAGAAAGAGCCTTTAGCTCAAAGAGAGGGACTTTGAGTTCTAGTTCCGGAATAGTCCTACCATAAGTTTGCTCTGTGGCCACAGGGAACTTAGTCTAGTTGGGCCTCAGGGTTTTTTTGGCGGGGGGTGGGGGTGGGGGGTGAGTGGGGAGGTGTAGGGCTTTTTTGTTTTTGATTTAAAGTAGGCTCCATGTCCCGTGGGGAGCCCAGTGTGCTGCTTGAACTCATAACCCTGAGATCAAGACCTGAACTGCGATCGAGAGTCAGAGGTTTAGGGGTGCCTGGGTGGCTCAGTGGGTTAAGCCTCTGCCTTTGGCTCAGGTCATGATCTCAGGGTCCTGGGATCGGCCCCCCACATCGGGCTCGAGCCCCCGCATCGAGCCTGCTTCCTCCTCTCTGTCTCTGCCTGCCTCTCTGCATACTTGTGATCTCTATCTGTCAAATAAAATCAAATAAAATAAATCTTTAAAAAAAGAGAGAGAGAGTCAGAGGTTTAGCCAACTGATGCCCCTGGGCCTCAGTTTTTATATCTATCAAATGAAAGCCTTTTTTTTTTTTTTAAGATTTTATTTATTTATTTATTTATTTGACACAGAGAGAGTGTGTGAGCGAGCGAGAGAGCACAGGCAGGAGGAGGCTGAGGGGCAGAGGCAGAGGGAGATGCAGACTCCCTGCTGAGCAGGAAGCTGGATGTAGGGCTCCATCCCGGGACCCTGAGATCATGACCTGAGCTGAAGGCAGACACTCAACCGACTGAGTCACGCAGGCACCCCGAAAACAGTTTTTTTTGATAAGTACTTTTTACCAAAATTGCTTTGGAATGCTTTTTTACAAATTAGATTCCCTTGTTTCAGTCCACACATCCTGAATCAAAGTGGGACCTGAGTGATTGTAATTTTAAATATTTTTACTGCTCAGGTTTTAACAACTGCTTTTCTGTATGATCTCCAAGAGCTTTCCAGTTATCCTCTTTGATTTCCTGATTGGAGGACCAAAATGGTAATCGTGCCTATCATTTATTTAGTGCTTACAATGTCTGAGGCATCTAACTAAAATACTTTATGGCCCTTATGCTGTTTAATTTTAGCAGCAACAATAGGAGGTGTGTGGATTGTCTTCTTTTTAAGCAAGAGAAAACAGATTCAGAGTGGTTTAAGTCATTTGCCCCAAACCCCAGCTAATAAGTGGTGGAGTCAAGATTTGAACCTGGGTCTACCCAGGTTCAGATCTGAGCTCTAAATGACCGCTACTGATAAAATTGGACCGTCCAGTGGGGGTCCTAGGGAGAATGTAGCTGATACCTAAGAAGCAGTGAAAGCTGGAAATGGGGAGGGAAAACTAAAGTGTCACACCTTGACGTTGTATTTCAGAATGGAATCCAGACAAACAAGCCGGCTCTGCGTGCTGTCCGGCAGCGCAGTGAATTTACCCTCATGGCCAAGTAAGTTGAGAGAAATTACATGGTGGGGTGCTGCAGGGTCTGGGAGCAGTAGGCTTGTCTTGGGGGGCCTTGGCTGTGAGGGAGGGCTGCACCAGTTTTGCTGGAGCTAATGTGGGAATAGGCCCTGTCCGGCCCTTTCCCGTGGTGCCCTCACTAATGCTCGTTTCCAGGCGCATTGGGAAAGACCTCAGCAACACATTTGCCAAGCTGGAGAAGCTGACAATCTGTGAGTGTTCTTGGGGTCTTTCAGAGATGGGGCAGTGAACCAGAGAGGGCTGAGGAACCGTACTCCCTGAGCCTTGTCTTTGACCTCCCCTGTCGTGGCCTCCTCTGTCTCTGCAGTGGCAAAGCGCAAGTCCCTCTTCGATGATAAAGCAGTGGAAATTGAGGAGCTGACTTACATCATCAAACAGGTGAGCTGCTGGCCCTCAGGATCCTGCATTCCCATCAGATCACGCTATGAGTCGCCGGTATCACGGAGGTCCAGAGCAAGTTTCTAGAGCCAGCCCCAGACATCCTGCTCGTGCGTTGAGGCAGCAGACACTTGGCCATCAGCTGTGTACAAAGCACAGTACAAAAGCTTGAGGCAAGATTTCCGCCTTCAGAGCTTATTGTCTCCAAAAGGTATCCGGTCCCACAAACTCAGACTTACAGTGAGGAGAAGGCAAGGGGTCTAGACCTTCCAAAAAGATGAATGAGACGATCTGGGGACACTGGGGCAGATTTTCTAGAGGGAGTGAAGTCTGAACTGGTTTCAAGACTTGCCTACAGGCCGTGGAAGAACATTCCAACAGAAGAAACAGTGTGTGCAGTGGCCCAGCTTATAACAGAGAAGGTTGAAGTCTTTGAGGAGATGTTACCTGCTCAGGGAGGCCTACCCTGAGCGTGCTGTTTAGTACATCAGTGCTCGCAACTCTGATCTCCCTTACCTTGCTCTGTTTTTCTGGTTATAGCACTGGATCCTTTCTAACATTCTCTGTCATTGACTGACTTACCTTAATTGGTTTTGTTCCCTCCCATCTACCTCATCCCCCCACCCCCAAACAAAGAAAAGAACAGAGATTTTTTTTTTCTTCCTGCTTGTTCACAGATGTATCCCAAATGCCTGTACTAGTGTCTGGTGTAGAGAAGGTACTCACTGTTTGTTAACTGGATGGCTGGTCAGCAGGAGATGAGGCTGGGTGGGTAGATCGGTGGCTGGTTGGGAAGCTCATTGTGGGCCTGAGTAAGGAGCATGGAATCACTGACTGCCAGGTGCTACAAGGACGATAAGAATCTGGAGCATAGTCTGTCTGGAAGACCCCCGGATAGCAGAATCTGTACAGTTGTGATTCCTTCCTCTCCCAGCACAATGTCATGAGCATGAAACTTGAAGTTGAATGACCATAAGCGGGGAAAAAACCCAGTCTGGAGCATGGATGGGCGGAGAGGCTAGGGAGGAGGTTCTGCTGCTGTCCAGAGGCAGCCGTGTTCAGGAGGTGCCTTGTTGGGGGGTAGAGAGAGGATGCCACCATCTACTGGGGCGCTCTTGTGTAGGCTTTGAAGAACCACTGCCTGGTTTCAGACAGACGAGTTCAAATCCCAAGTCCACCAACTATGGTGTAACGTTGGGTAAGCCGTCTAACTACTCTTGAGCTTCGGTTCCCTTATGATGGTCACAGCACCTACCTCGGAGGGTGGTTGTGGGAATTCACTTGTTTATTTTTGGAGTCACATTATTGGGTGACCTATAGCTTCCTGGTTCTGGGGGATTCAGCAGTGAGCAGGACAGGTGCAGTACCTGCCCTGGGGGGTTTCCTTCTTCTCTCCCTTCTTTCTTTCCTTCCTTCCTTCCTTCCTTCCTTCTTTATTTATTTATTTATTTATTTGAGAGAGGGGGAGGGAAGGGAGAGGGAGAGACACTAGACAAGCAGATAGAAAAAACAATTTCAGGGTGGTGAATCCTATTAAAGAAATAAATTGAGTTCCTCAGGCTGGGGTCTTAGTAGATGGGGTGATCTAGGATGGCCCGTGAGAAGGGGCATTGAGACCCGAATGGTGAAGAAAAAGCATCTTCCAAAGATCTAGTGGGAGCACTTTTCAGAAATTGGGAATAGCAAAGGGAAAGGCCCTGAAGGGTGGGCCACCTTAGCGCATCTGATAAACATGAAGAGCAGTGTGGTTGCACATAACAAATGAGAAGGAGACTGGGAGGGATGAGGTCAGGGAAATAGGCAGGGCCAGACCCTGTGAAGTCTGCGCCCACCAGGGAAGGAATTTGGCTTGTGTTCTAAATTTAGTGGAAAACTCTTGGAAGATTTTAAGCAGAGGGGTGATGTGCTCCGTTTCTGGTTCAAAAGCTCGCTCTGGTCACTGTGTCGAGGGTGAATGGGTGAGGGCAGGCTGCAAGGGCAAAGTCACTTAGGAGGCTCTTGGCGAATGTTGAGAGACGGTGACGATAGGGTCCAGGGTAGGTTTCGTAGGGAAGGAGGTGAGCGGCCCGATTCGGAGCGTCTGTTGGAATCAGCCGGGTTCTCTGTGGGCTCCTGCTAGGCTCCATATGGATTAAGGGCAAAGAGGGGACTTGAGGATGGCTTTCCTGTGTCTGGTCTGAGCAGCTGGTAACTGGTGGTGCCATTTACCAAAAAGGAAAAGTAGGGACAGGGGGGAACAGCTTTTGGCGGGGAGTTGGGAGTTGTCTTCTGTGGTAAGCGTAAGGGCAAAGAAAGTCGCAAGCTGCCTAGCGCGCTGTGTGGCACCGAGACACAGGCGCTCGGTGCCCGGTAAGTGACCCGTAGACTGTGGTTGTGTTGTGGCAGAGAGATGGGTTTAGGAGGTATGAGTATGTGACTTAGAAGCTTCCAGCTTGGGCACCTCCGTGGGAAGCAGTACCATTTTTCCGAGCTAGAACTCTGGGGGACAAGATTTTATGGGGAGAAGACGTGGAGTGCGGTTTTGGACGTGGGGCTGTAAGGAGGTTGTGTCAGCAACAAAGGGCCAAACCAGTCAGCTGTGGATATCGTCCATGGCTCTCGAGTGCTTGTGGCTGGAATGCTAACTGGGGGGACTGTTAGAGGAATTCTAGAAGTCGCCTAATCTAGTTTGTCTTCAGTGTGTTCCTTGAACTCACTATTCCTGACCTCTTCTCTCTCCCCCTCCCCCTTATCCCCTGGGCAAACTTTCTCTGCCACTCCCCAGCCATCTCCTTCATCTCTATCTTGGCAAGCCGGATCGGGGAGCGGAGGATGCTTTGGTCTGGTGTAGAAAGCCGGGCTGTGCTACTTTACCTCATCGTGTGACCTTGGACAAGTCACAGCCTTTACTCTTTTGCTATAATGACTTTTGAAAGGAGTTCTGTGTATAAGAGGCGTTTTGTTGATGCTTCCGGGAAACACGGAGACTTTGACTCTTCCCTTTTCCTGACTGCCATACGGTGCTCTGCTGGCCAGCATGCACTGGGTGTGAGATCATGGCCTTCGAAGTAGTTCTCTGGTCACGCGTCTGGCCTCACAGGTGGAGTTGAGCCGGAGGGTGAAGGGGGTAAAATCAGTTATTTAGAAATGGATGAGACCAGATTTTGCCTCTTCTGGCTCTACTCCGCAGGGACTGAGCTGGAGCAAAGTCCGGAGCTTGGACCATCCCAGAAGCCCCTTCTGGTCTGACTTTGAAATACCCTCCCCATCGTTCGTAACTTCCACCCCGTCATCCTTGCTGGAGCTGTCCATGTGGGAGAGACGTTGGCTGAGGACCCCTTTGTTAACCGTTTTCATGTTGGCTCTCCGTAGGACATCAATAGCCTCAATAAACAAATTGCCCAGCTTCAGGACTTCGTGAGGGCCAAGGGCAGCCAGAGCGGCCGGCACCTGCAAACCCATTCCAACACCATCGTGGTCTCCCTGCAGGTGGGACCTGGAGTTGGTGGAGGGGGAGGCAGAAGGGAGAAAGGGACTGTCTTCTTTGGCCAACCCTCTCTCCTTTTGTTCTAGTCAAAACTGGCCTCGATGTCCAATGACTTCAAATCAGTTTTAGAAGTGAGGACAGAGGTAAGAAGAATCTGTGTAGGAGGGATAGGAATCGGGGTAAGGGCCCAACGGGAGATGGGGAAGGAACAAGTGGAGGGGTGAGGGTAACAGTGTCATAGGCCGACAGGAGGGTCTCTCTAACATGCCTGCTTCCCAGAGGCCTCGGGACCTTTGCATTTCTTCCCCAATCCCAGAACCTGAAGCAGCAGAGGAATCGGCGGGAACAGTTCTCCCGGGCACCTGTGTCAGCCCTGCCCTTGGCCCCCAACCACCTGGGTAAGTCACCGGCAATGCAGGGAGCCCTGAGGGGTAAGACTCAGTTATTGTGTCTGTGATGGCATCCTCTAACCCCGAGAGGGCAGGGCTTGCGTAGGAGAATGGACAGCATCCTTGAGATGCCAAGATTTCTCTCTCAGAGGTCAAACTCCACTGCTGGCTTTCACGATCTACACTTAGTCTCCCACATTCTCACTGTCGGGGCTGACTTCAGTCCTGTGCACTAGAATGACTCTAACATTTTTATTATTCATTCACATTCTCTCATTTAATTTTCACCACCACCTCAGAGAAAGCCACTATTATTATGCGTCATTTATTTATTTATTTATTTTTAAAAGATTTTATTTATTTATTAGACAGAGATCACAAGTAGACAGAAAGAGAGGAGGAAGCAGGCTCCCCGCTGAGCAGAGAGCCCGATGCAGGGCTCGGTCCGAGGACCCTGAGATCATGACCTGAGCCAAAGGCAGAGGCTTTAACCCACTGAGCCACCCAGGCGCCCCTTATTATGCATCACTTAAAGGGGAGGAAACTGAGGCCCAGCGAGATTAAATGACTTGTCCAGGGTCACAAGGCTAGGAAGTGCCCGCGCTGGGATTCAAACCCAGAGCATGTGGGCTTTGAACCTACTTTCAAGCACTACGAAGTGCCTTTTCTTTCTTTTCCCAGGGGGCAGTGCTGTGGTTTTGGGGGCAGAGTCTCGTGCCTCCGGGGATGTGGCCATTGACATGATGGACTCTCGGACCAGCCAGCAGCTGCAGCTCATTGATGAGCAGGTACCTGGGCTCGGAACTGGGTAGGAGATGCTCATCTGTCCTCCCCAGTGGGCCGCTAGCAAGTGTTTGAAATGTGCGTTGAGTCGAGTGGCCACGCTGGGAAGGGGTCTGAAAGAAGCAGGCCCTCCGCTGAGGAAGCTCCTAGAGTTCATGGGCGCTGTCTCTCCCCTGAAGGATTCCTACATCCAGAGCCGGGCAGACACCGTGCAGAACATCGAGTCCACGATTGTCGAGCTGGGCTCCATCTTCCAGCAGTTGGCACACATGGTGAAGGAGCAGGAAGAAACCATTCAGAGGTGAGACTCTCTTTCACCCCGGACAGAAGAGCCTTCTGTTCCTGTGGGGTGACATCCTAAAGCCCCCAGGGACAGCTTGCTGCCCGTCGAAAGAGTAGAGGGAATCCGGCCTACCCACAGGGTTCCTTCAACAAGTGTTCACGGAGTGCCTGTTTCTTGTCAGGTGCTGTTCTAGGTGCTGAGGATACACCGATGAGTAGAACCGTGGCCTCTCTATAGCGCAGGGGTGAGATTCAGGAGGGTGGGTGAGCACAGCTGTTTAAAAGAGTTGACAAGAAATTTTCGGGTAGTGATAAGATATACGTGGAGAATTATGGCGGGATGACGTGTTAAGAAAGGGATCATGGGGCGCCTGGGTGGCTCAGTCCGTTAAGCGGCTGCCTTTGGTTCAGGTGGTCCTGGGATCGAGCCTAGCATCGGGCTCCCTGCTCAGCGGAGAGCCTGCTTCTGCCGCTCTGCCTATTGTGCTTCCTTTCTATCTCTCTGTCAAATAAGTAAATAAAATCTTAAAAAAAAAAAAAAGATCCATTCTATCAATGGACTCCTGCACTTCCGTGTTTTGGCTATTGTAGATAATGCTGTTATCGTTTGAGTTAGTGTTTTTTTTTTTCTTTGGATAAATGCCCAGGAATGGAATTACTGGATCATGTGGTAGCTATATTTTTAATTTTTTGAGGAACCTCGGTACTGTTTCCCAGAGTCGCTGTATCAGTTTGCATTCCCACTAACAGTGCACAAAGGTTCCTTTTCTCCGCATCCTCACCAGCACCTATATATATATATTTTTTTTTTTTTTTTGGCTATTTGTTTGTTTTGTTTTGTTTAGTTTTTTAAGATATTATTTATTTATTTGACAGAGATCACAAGTAGGCAGACAGGCAGGCAGAGAGAGAGAGAAAGAGAGGGGAGAAGGCTCCCTGCTGAACAGAGAGCCCAATGTGTGGGGCTCGATCCCAGGACCCTGAGATCATGATCCGAGCTGAAGGCAGAGGCTTAACCCACTGAGCCACCCAGGTGCCCCTGTTTTGTTTTTAATGCTAGCCGTTCTGACAGGTGTGAGGTGATTATCTCGTTGTGGTTTGGATTTGTTTTTCCCTGATGATGAGCGGTGTTGAGCATCTCATGTGCTTCTTGGCCATTTGGATGTCCTCTTTGGAAAAATGTCTCTTCAGACTTCCTGCCCATTTTTTAATTAGGTTGTTGGTTTGTCTGTTTGTTTGCTGTTGGGTTATATGCAGTCTTTATATATTTTGGATGCCTGCCCCATATCAGATAAATGATTTGCAAACTTTTCTCCTGTTCAGTAAGAAAGAACTTTGTTGATCGTTTCTTCTCTGTGCCAAAGCTTTTTACTTTGATGTACTCGCATTTGTTATTTTTGCTGTTGTGGCCCTTGCCTGTGGAGTCAGGTCCAAAAATATTGCTAAGTGATGTCAAGGAACCTGCCACCTGTGTTCTCATCTTGAATTTTTATGATTTCGGGTCTTGCATTCAAGTTTTTCATCCATTGTGAGTTAATTTTTGCATGTGGTGAAAGAAAGCGGTCCAGGGTCACTCTCCACATGTAGCTGTCCAGTCCCCCCACACATTTGTTGTTGAGACTGTCTTCCCTGTTTATATTCTTGCCTCCTCTGATTAATTGATCACATATGCGTGGATTTATATCTGGGCACTCTCTCCTGTTGCATTGATCTATGTGTCTGTATTTGCGCCCGGACCAGGCTGTCCTGGTGACTCTAGTTTTGTGGCATAGGTTGAAATCAGAGCGTGTGATGCCTCCAGCTGTGTTCTTTCTCAAGATTGCTTTGGCTACTCAGGGTCTTCTGTGATTCCATAAAAATAGTTCTATAAAAATACTTTTGGGGGCGCCTGGGTGGCTCAGTGGGTTAAAGCCTCTGCCTTCATCTCAGGTCATGATCCCGGGGTCCTGGGATCAAGCCCCGCATCGGGCTATCTGCTCGGCAGGGAGCCTGCTTCCCCTCTCTCTCTGTCTGCCTCTGCCTGCTTGTGATCTCTCTCTCTGTCAAATAAATAAATTAAAAAAAAATAGTGTACTTTTTAATAAGGTTGGATTTAGGCTTACCATTTTACTATTTGCTTTCTCTTTCTTTTTTTCCTGTTTCTTTTTGTCCCTTTGTTCCTCTTTCTCTTTCATCTTTTGAACAATGGAAATTTTTTTTCAAAATTCCACCAAAAATTTTTTTGTTGGTATTTTAGCTAAATGTCATTGCATTTTTTTTTTTTTTTAAGCGGCTGACCTAGGGATTACAGCATGCATCATTAGCTCTCACAGCCTACTTCATACAAAATGCGAGAACTTTAGGGGTGCCTGGGTGGCACAGTCAGTTGGACATCCAACTCTTGTTTTCAGATCAAGTCATAATGGCAGGGTTGTGAGGCTGAGCCCTGTGTTGGGCTCCGTGCTGAGTGTGGAGCCTGCCTGAGATTCTCGCTCTCTCCCCTCTCTTTGTCCCTCCCTCTGCTTGTGCGCATGTGCTCTCTCTCGCTCAAAAAAAATTTCGGGCGCCTGGGTGGCTAAGTTGTTAAGCGTCTGCCTTCAGCTCAGGTCATGATCCCAGGGTCCCCATCCAGCTCCCTGCTCAGCAGAGAATCCTCTTCACCCTCCCCCTCTGATGCCCCCCCTGCTTGTGCACGTGCTGTCTCTCTCTAATAAATAAAATATTGAAAAAAAATACTTTATTTGTCAGAGAGAGAGAGAGTGTGCACAAGCAGGGGGAGCAGCAGGCTCCCTGCTGAGCAAGGGACCCAACATGGGACTTGATCCCAGGACCCTGGGATCATGACCTGAGCCAAAGACAGACACTTAACAACTAAGCCACCCAGGCACCCCGCCCACCCCCGCCCGCTCTTATATTTTTAGGTAGGCTCTGTGCCTAAAATGGGGCCCGAACTCACAACCCCTAGATCAAGAGCCCCACACTCTACCCACTGAGCCACCCAGGTGCCCCCAACTTCATTCTTTTTTTTTTTTTTTTTTAAGAATTTTGTATTAATTTTTTTTAAAGATTTTATTTATTTATTTGACAGAGATCACAAGTAGGCAGAGAAGCAGGCAGAGGGAGAGAGGATGAAGCAGGCTCTCTGTGGAACAGAGAGCCTGATGTGGGGCTTGATCCCAGGACCCTGAGATCATGACCTGAGCCAAAGGCAGAGGCTTTAACCCACTGAGCCACCCAGGCACCCCTGTATTAATTTATTTGACAGAGAGATCACAAGTAGGCAGAGCAGCAGGAAGAGAGAGGGGGGGAAGCAGGCTCCCTGCTGAGCAGAGAGCCTGAGGCGGCCTTGATCCCAGGACCCTGAGACCATGACCCGAGCCAAAGGCAGAGGCTTAACCCACTGAGCCACCCAGGGGCCCCCCACCTTCATTCTTGGAGGATGTTTTCCCTGGATATAGAATTCTGGGTTGGTTTTCTGGTTCACTCTTCAGGCACTTTAGCTGTATCACTCTACTGAGCTTTGGTCTTTCTTGTTCTTAACGAGAAGGTGGTGGTAATTTCAGCTGTGTATGTAATGTGTTTTTCTCTGGCTGCTTTTCAGGTTTTTTTGTATGTTTGTTTTTTGTTTGTGTGTTTTTTTTGTCTTTGATTTTCAGCAGTTGACTATTATGTCTCCTGATGTCATTTTCTTTGAGCTTCCCTTTCTCGGGGTTCTCTGAGTTTCTCGCATCTGTACATCTACATCGCTCATCAAGTTTAGGAAACGTTTGGCCATTATTTACTCAGACTGTGCCCGATTCCTCAGACTGGTTCAGTGTTCTCCGTTCAATAGGAGGGAGCGCTAAGAGCGGAGGGAGGGGGAGGAGATGTGGGAGGGGGAGGAGTTTGACTACCGCTACTTAAAGGATGTTTGTTTGTTTATTTATTCATCGACTATAGTACCAGCCCTTTATAAGGTGCTATGAGTCTAGCCATCATGGTCCTGGAATCAAGAGACTTCAAAAGACTGATTCTTGGGGCGCCTGTGTGGCTCAGTGGGTTAAAAGCCTCTGCCTTCGGCTCAGGTCATGATCCCAGGGTCCTGGGATTGAGCCCCGCATTGGGCTCTCTGCTCAGCGGGTAGCCTGCTTTCTCCTCTCTCTCTGCTTGCCTCTCTGCCTACTTGTGCTCTCTGTCTGTCAAGTAGATAAGTAAAATCTTGAAGGAAAAAAAAAAAAAAAAGACTGATTCTTCCCTGGTTCAGCTGAGACCTAGGGAACTCCTTACTGGGTTGGTTCCGTAAACACTGTAGCTCCTCAGGCTGTGATGTACTTTGTATATTAGCATATTGTTATAGATTCTGTGAAATGGAATCATAAAAGATACTTGGGTTTGGGACGCCTGGGTAGCTTAGTCGGTTGGGCATCTACCTTCAGCTTGGATCATGATCCCAGGATCCTGGGATGGAGTCCCGCACGGGGTTCCTTGCTCAACAGGGAGTCTGCTTCTCCCTCTGCCTGCCGCTCCCCCTGCTTGTGCTCTCTCCCTCTCTCTCCCTGTTGGATAAATTAGTAAAATCTTTAAAAAAAAAAAAAAGTTACTTGGGTTCTTTCTCCATCCTTTATGTGTTTTAAATAGTTAACATTAGGGGCACCTGAGTGGCTCAGTCAGTTAAGCGTCTGCCTTCAGTTCAGGTCATGATCTCAGGGTCCTGGGATCGAGCCCCACATCAGGCCCCATGCTCAGCTGGTGAGTCTGCTTCTCCTTCTTCCTCTGTGATCTGTCTCATTCTTGATTGCTCTCAAATAAATAAAATCTTAAAAAATTGCTAACATTCTCTTCATCCGCATGCAACCTTACATTCTCGTCTTCCTTGAAAGAGTTTTTCAGTGTTAGTGTTCATTTCTTTATTGTTTAGCAAACATCTGGTGATGCTCTGAGCTAGTCCTGCTGGATCTGGGGATAGGAAGGTGAAAGACCGTTCCGGTCCTTGCGGCGCTCGTGTCTAGTAGGAGAGACATGCACTGACAGTTACTCTTCAGTGTGGTAAGGGCAGGAAGAGGAGGAGGTAAGGGAACTCAGGCCAGGTACCTCTCCTAGAAATAAAAGATAGCAAACTAAGTCCTGAGGAGGAATGCCAGCCAAAGGAAAGGAAAGGCCATTCCAGAACAGCTCAGAAATGAAAAAGGGCTTGGGTGGCTTCCGGGAATGCAGACTTAGTGCACACGGCAGGCAGGCAGGCAGGCGGAGTGGGGAGGGAGGAAGCTGGAGAGGCAGGGCCAGATCACAAAGGACCTGTGTGCTGCATTCTCAGGGAGAGAACTCAGGGAGAAGTAGATGGATGCTGGGGGAGGGGAACGAGCTTTGTTCTGGACATGCTGACTATCAGACTCCCTGGGCCCTCCAAGTGGCATTTGCTGTGTGGCCTGAGGCTCAGCAGAGAGGGCTGGGCTAGAGATAAGGACTTGGGGGAGTCAGTGGCCTCCTGGTGAAACCGTGGACATAGATGAGACTACCCCAAGACAGTGGGTTAAGTGAGAAAAAGGACAGGACAGATCCCCGTGGCTCCAAGAGTACTGGGAGAAGGGGGAAGGATTTGTCCAGGAGGCTGAGGAAGATGGCTAAGGAAGATGAGAAAAGAAAGCGGAGAGTAATGTGTCCTTAGAAGCTGAGGTGGTGGCGATTTTAGGAAGAAAGGAGTGGATATTTCTCGGTGCCCCTGAAAAAGGAGGTGTGAGGTGAAGCTCCAGGGTGTTCAGGGGGCTGCGGGGCTGGGATTGATTGGATCAGCGCAGCAACTTCTGTTGGATGGCTCAGAAGCAATTTTATAGGGGATTGAAACACAAAAGGGAAATAACAAAAGAGAAAAATTGTGGGCAACTGTATGTACAAGAAATGGAGATTTTGAAAGGATGAAATTTTTTTTTATTGTATTTGTTTATTTTTTTAAGATTTTATTTGGGAGAGAGCGAGCAAGAATGTGCTCGTGCGTGCACATGAATCAGGGGAGCAGCAGAGGGAGAGGGAGAAGCAGGCTCCCCACTGAGCAGGGAGCCTGATGCTGGGCTCGATCCCAGGATCCGGAGATCATGACCTGAGCCAAAGGCAGACACTTGGCTGACAGATGAAAGAATGAAACTTTTTAAATAGACATTCTTCTGTTTGCTTCCTGCATGCCAGTGGATCCGGATTTGAACACCCTTTTTAGAAACCACTAATTTAGGGGCGCCTGGGTGGCTCAGTGCGTTAAAGCCTCTGCCTTCGGCTCAGGTCAGGATCTCAGGGTCCTGGGATTGAGTCCTGCATCGTGCTCTCTGCTCAGTGGGGAGCCTGCTTCCTCCTTTCTCTCTCTCTGCCTGCCTCTCTGCTTACTTGTGATCTGTCAAATAAATAAATAAAATCTTTAAAAAAAAAAGAAGCACGATGTGTTTAAAAAAAAAAAAAAAAAAGAAAGAAACCACTGATTTAGTCCAAAGGTCTTCAATATGTAGATTCCTGGGCCCCATCCTAAACTTTCTGAATATGAGACATGAGAATCTGCATTTTGGGGATGCTCAACACGTGATTCTTATTTTTTTTCTGAGTATGAAAATTGCTGACCTGTTACTCTGTTGTTTCGCTTTGCACCCCGATTTGTAACCTACAGGATTTCTAGCGAGTAGAAAGTTGGGAGAATCATACAAATGAGCACCTTGTTCCTTTCACTCAGATTCGCCCACTTAATATTTTCTCATGTTTGCTTTCCCTCCTTTTTGTTCCTCTGAACCATCGGAAAGTGCAAAGATCATGGCCTTTTTATCCCTAAGGACTTCAGCAGGCACCCTTCCAGAATTGGTATTCTCCTGAACAGCCACAATGCCACTATCATACCTAAGATGACCGACAGTTCTCTGTCATTACCCAGTGTTTAGTCCATACTGAAATTACCCCAGCTGTTCTAAAAACAAGTGCTTTTAGCTTTTTTCCTTGAATTTAAGACCCAGGCAGTGGTCACACGTGGCATTTGATATGTCTCTTTAGTCTGCCTTCTGTTTTGCTTTTCATGACACTGACTTTTCTTTGAGGAGGCCGGTGCCTCTTGTAGCAGGTCCCGCATGTGTGTTAGCTTAGTGTCGCCTCGTGATCGGATCTAGGTTATAGACTGTTGGCCAGCTACATAGCTGATTATTACCAGTGGGCACTTGATGAGGTTATCCCTTTATTGGCGATGGCAAGTTTGGTCACTTGTTTAACGCGGTGAGCATCTGGCTAAGTCACCTGTGGAGTGACGCTTCGAGTGCCTGTGAACGTCCGCCTCCCTAGACCCGTGATGGTCCTTGCCTGATACGGTCGTGACTATGTGTGAGACCAGGTGGCAGTTTTCTAATTCATCCCTTCTTTTTTTTTTTTTTTTTAAGATTTTATTTATTTATTTGACAGAGATCACAATTAGGTAGAGAGGCAGGCAGAGAGAGAGGAAGGGAAGCAGTCTCCCCGCTGAGCCCGATGCAGGGCTTGATCCCAGGACCCTTAGATCATGACCTGAGCTGAAGGCAGAGGCTTAACGCCACCCAGGCGCCCCAACCGTCATCATTTTTCATTATAGAGTCAGATTTTGTAAACCTGGCCACATGGAGCTCCTTTTTTTTTTTTTTTTTTTTAAGATTTTATATATTTGAGAGAGAGAGCACAAGCAGAGGGACTGCAGGCAGAGGGAGAAGCAGGCTTCCCGCTGAGCAAGGAGCCCAATACAGGACTCTGTCCTAGGGTCCTGGGATCATTATTTGAGCCAAAAGCAGACGCTTAACCCACTGAGCACCCAGGTGTCCCAACGTGGAGCTCCTTAAAAGTAGCTTCCATATCCTCTGAATATGACCCAACTCCTATCAATCATTATGAAGCCTTTGGGAAATTGACACTCCGAAAGCTAAAATTCCAGATTTCCTAATCATGGTCAAATAGTCTTCCCAGTTCCTGGGCTTACTGTCATTCTCCATTCAACCTCCTTTTTGTTGTCTTCCTTAACTTTAAACTCAACTTTCTCATCCTCTGGGTTTTCATGCCTCTCCATCACTCTGAGCATGTATCCTTGCTGTTCAGTCAAACTCCAGCTCTTTTTTTTTTTTTTTTTTAAAGATTGATTTATTAGTAAGAGGTCACACATGCACAAGTGCAGGGGAGATAGGGAGGTGCTGAGGGGAAGGGCAAGAGACAAGCAGACTCCAGGCTGAGTGGGAAGCCCAATTTAGGGCTCAGTTTCACAACCCTGAGATCATGACCTGAGCAGAAGTCAGGAGTTGGACACCTAACTGACTGTGCCACCTAGGCACCCTGAGACTCCAGCTTCTTCTTTTTTTTTAAGATTTTATTTGAGGGGTGCCTGGGTGGCTCAGTGGGTTAAAGCCTCTGCATTCAGCTCAGGTCATGATCCCAGGATCCTGAGATTGAGCCCCACATCGGGCTCTCTGCTCAGCAGGGAGCCTGCTTCCTGCTCTCTCTCTCTGCCTGCCTCTCTGCCTACTTATGGTCTCTGTCTGTCAAATAAATAAATAAAATCTTAAAAAAAAAAAAAGATTTTATTTGAGAGCGAGAGAGTGAGCATGAGCAGGAGAGAAGCAGAGGGAGAGAGGGAGAAGCAGACTTTCCAATGAGCAGGGAACCCAATGCGGGGCCTCGATCCCAGGATCCTGGGATTATGACCCGGGTCAAAGGCAGATGCTTAACCCACTGAGCTACCCAGGCGCCCCGAGACTCCAGCTTCTTAATGCTTGATTCCTTCCCTCTATAGTTTTACTTTCTTTCCGTAAGACATTCCTTCAACCTCCTCACTGTGCTAACTTTTCCCGTTTTCTTTTTTTAAAGATTTTATTTATTTATTTGACAGAGATCACAAGTAGGCAGAGAGGCAGGCAGAGAGAGAGGAAGGGAAGCAGGCTCCCTGTTGAGCAGAAAACCCGATGTGGGGCTCAATCCCAGGACCCCGAGACCACGACCTGAGCTGAAGGCAGAGGCCTAACCCACTGAGCCACCCAGGCGCCGCCCCCCCGCCCCCGTTTTCTTCACCCTTCTCCTTTTCAGGCCACATTTTCTGGCCCCCTCATATCTGTCTTCTGCTCCCCACTACTGTCTCTGAGTGTCCCACGGATCCCTAATTCCCCCCCACCCAGAGCTCCCTCCTGTTAGTTTACATTCATGGACTCTGATTTAAAGTCTTTCTTATGCCAGACTGCATTTATTGTGTATGCGTTTTTGTTAAGCAAAGCCATTCATGATTGCCAAGATGAGCTTTCTTGGATATGAAATGACAGTTGCACCCACAATGAGAAATGAAATGACAGCCCAAAGGTAGGAAACCTGATACTTCAGTTAGCCACTCGGACACAAATAGGGTATCATGTACAGTCTAGACTCCTGTATTTGGGCCTTTTTTTTAAGTTTATTTACTTATTTAAGTAATCTCTATATCTAACATGGGGCTCGAACTCATGACCCCAACATCAAGAGTCGCATGCTCTTCCATTTTTTTTTTTTTTTTTTTTTTTTTAAAGATTTTATTTATTTGTCAGAGAGAGAGGGAGAGAGAGCGAGCACAGGCAGACGAATGGCAGGCAGAGGCAGAGGGAGAAGCAGGCTCCCCGCCAAGCAAGGAGCCCGATGTGGGACTCGATCCCAGGACGCTGGGATCATGACCTGAGCTGAAGGCAGCTGCTTAACCAACTGAGCCACCCAGGCGTCCCATCTTCCATTTTTTTTTTTAAAGATATATTTATTTGGGGAAGCTGGGTGACTGAGTTAAGTGTCTGACTCTTGATTTCAGCTCTGGTCATGATCTTGTGTTGTGAGATCAAGCCCTGCATCAGGCTCCACACTAACAGGGCATCTGCTTCAGATTCTTTCTCTCCCTCTCCCCCTGCCACCTCTCTAAAATAAATAAAACCTTAAAAAAAAAAAAAAGAAAAAAAGATTTATTCATGAGAGAGAGAATGCGAGCAGAGAGAGGGGCAGAGGGAGAGAAAGAATCCCAGCAGACACACCGCCGAGCATGGAGCCTGACCTGGGGGGCTCGACCCCAGGACCTGGAGATCGTGACCTGAACCGCAACGAAAAGTCAGAAGCTCCACGGACTGAATCGCCCAGGCGCCCCCAGAAAGCATGGTCTTCTGACCGAGCCAGCCAGGCACCCTTGGGCTCCTACGTTTGGACAGAGAGTAGTTCGCAGGCCTCATGACTACCTTCTGAGGACCTGGGGCTTGCAACCGCTGACCCAGGCTTTGTGTTCCTGTTCCAACTGGATTATCAGGCTTCAGCTTTTCTGTCCTCACAGCTCACCGCAGTCTCTGCTTCCGGGGCCTCCCTTTGCAAAAGCTGGGGTTTGTATTGGGTTCTCAGGATTGTTGCATATGCCGGGTGGCCAAGAAATGTTTTCTTTTCCTCAGGCGCCTCTCAAGAGATGGATGTTCCTGGGAGAGACATGTTCTCCTAATAGCAGGGCTTTTCTTATCTCCTGACTTCCTGTCCGTATCATTAAGTTTTTCTTCCTGTCTCACTCAGAACCAGGATTTCCTGACTACAGTGGTCTGTGAGCATTTTCTCCCATATTACAAATGCAGTATTACTTATTAGACAAAAAATCAATACACACTGACAAGCGAAGATTTATAATAGATGACATTTGGGGGGGCTTTTCGTGTGGGCTGGGCACTTTGTTAGCATTTGAGGCCGACAACCACAGATGCAGTGTTGGGGTTATCCTCCTTTTCCCTCCTTTTTAGTGGAAGGAAATGAGTCTGGAGGTTAAATGACCGGCTCCGAATCACAAGCTAATAAGTTGCAGAGCTGATCTTCACACCAGAGCCAAGCCCCATCCCCATTACCCTTCCAGAGCTCTTTCTATATACAAGCATAATTACACAAAAACGGGATCGTACTGTATGTAAATACTTTTCACTCCCACATTATCGCGACCATCTTTCCATGTTGGTAAGTCTACTTCAACAGCAGTCTTTTTAATCCAGTGTTCTTCTGTTTCCTCTTCTTTCCACCCTACCCCCAGGATCGATGAGAACGTGCTGGGAGCCCAGCTGGATGTTGAGGCCGCCCATTCAGAGATCCTCAAGTACTTCCAGTCGGTCACCTCGAACCGGTGGCTCATGGTCAAAATCTTCCTTATCCTCATTGTCTTCTTCATCATCTTTGTGGTCTTCCTTGCCTGAACCTTCTCCACTCTGAGGCACTCCATCGGGGTTTGGAACCCCTTTGGGAGGGCAGGTGGCCAGTGCTGTCACTGAGCCTTGTGCAGGGTGCTTGGGAGAAAGGCCCTGTTTCCTGGAACTGCTGAGAATGGCCACTGCCCCTGCCCCCTGCCCCTTTGCCTCTGGCCACCCTGTCCTCCCCTCACCACCCTCAGGCCCTCGAAACACACAGTTCTGGATTTGTACTCTGCTGTGAAGGGGCTGGAAGGGAGCAGAGGCCAACTGGGGGGCCGGTGGGGGAGGCTGTCTCCACTAGGTAGGAGATTTTTAGAAACTCCCCAGCCTCTTCCAAAGGAAACTTGGGCAGCAAGGGGAGATGATGGCCTTCCCCACCTTCCTGAGAGGGAGGAGAGGAAGTGAAGCCGCCCCCCGGGACCAACTTTCCCATCTGGGTTAGAATTTGACCTTTCTTCTTCCTCTCCCCACCACGTGAGGCAGGGGGCCCTGAGCCCCTCAGCTGCCTACACAACCCCACCTTTGGCTGCTGGTGACTCTTTCTGCCAAACGCGCTGCAGCCCATCTTCTCCCAATTACAGCAAGACTGTCAGCCTCACTAGCCATGTCGTCATTTCTGGGTGGGAGCGTCGAAGGGCCTTCGCAGCCAGTGGAGTGAGTGCACTGCCTGGTACCAGAACTGAAAGGCTGGGCTGATGGCTCTGAGGGCCAAGCTTTGGGCCCTGTGCACACAGCTGCCTCCAGGCAGGGAACACCCGGGTGCAGCAGCACTTCATGAGCCTGGAAACTTCCCTCCAGAGGGGGAAGCACAACCCCAGAATGGGGCCCTGATTGGTGGCAACTTTCAGGATCATCTCCAGCAGTATCTGTGCCCGTTTCCGCTGCATGCTCCAGCCGGCTGGCCCCCGTTTTTCCTTGAGCTGGATGACACACAAGCTCTGCCTGCCGCCAGGAGTAAAAGGTGAAGAACTCGTTCCCAGCTCCAGCTGAGGCTCTTGGTCCCCTCCAAGCCCCTCACCAAATCCAAGCCAGTCACAGGAGAGTGGAGGAGAAACCTGCCCGGAACAATCCCCTCCTGCCCCGCCAGGGAAGTTAATACACTCCGTGGCCAGGAGCCACCACCACATCATTCTGAGGTTCCTGGGGTACCCCCATGGCTCACACACCCCAAAGGAGGTTCAAGCTACAGAGAGAACCACACCGTACTCCTGAGAGCTGGCCCTAGAACTTTGGGGAGGTGCGTGGGGGCAGTCTAGGAGAACTCGGCCTTTTCTAGCCCAGGCATTGTACTATTTCCTCTCTCCCTGGTTTCCGCTCAGCAGGTGGTCTTGCATTCTCAGTGCCCAACTGACGCAAGCTTAGTTCTCGCACAGCACCTCGGTGGTGGGTGGTGGGTGGAGAGGTTGTGAAGACAGTCGGTTGCCAAAGCTGGAAAAATGGTCGATTCATTTGACTTGGCAACTCTTCTTGGGGAGGACGCATAGATCGGAAATTCATTTTATTTCACAAGTGTTTGTTGAGTTCTTGGTACATGCCAGGCAGGGTACTAAGCCAGAAGCTGGAGGAAGAAAAGCCACGAATTAGTCAAGGTCCCAGCTCTCTTGGAGTTTACGTTCTAGTTTTCTGTTGCCTGATAATCCATTTTATAGACGAGGAAAGCATGGTTTCTGTGGGCTGCTGGCAAAGGGCTGGGCTGAGACTTCAATACTGGCTGTACACCGCTAGGGGTCTCCGAACCATCACTACCGCTCCAAAGCCCAGGGCTCCCCTTCCTCGGCAGCCCTTCCTGCGACCCCCTTTCCTGTTCCTCTCAAGAGACCTGGGCTGCAGCAGCTTGCTCTTTGCTCCAGCGATAGCCCGGAGGTGCTGGCGTAGCGACGGACCGAAGAAAGCAGGCAGCGGGGCAGGCCTGGTCCAACCCCGGGGGTGGCCGGGTGAGCGCAGGGCTCCGGCGGGACGCGGATCGGCCGACCCCGCCCCCAGCGCGGCTGCCCGCCGAGTGCGCACGCGCAGGCGGCTGCGCTCCTCCGGCGGCACCGCCCACCACAGGGGGACGTCGGCGGCGCGCGACGCAGTTCGCAGAATAAATGCGGTGGCGCCGGGCGTAGGAGCGCTTCGGCCGGGGCGCTTGTGGGTGTTCGGTCGTTTGGCGGCGTTGTGGCCCGCGCCTGAGCCGACCCTGCTTTCTCACTGTGCCATGGCGGACGAGGGGAAGTCCTACAACGGTCAGTGCTGGCCTCAGGGGCGGGGAGCGAGGCGATCTGGGGCCCCCGGTGGGCGGCGCCGGCCTAGGCCGCAACCCCGGGGCGGGAGGCCGCGAGAGGCCGGGCGTCCGCGGGGGACGGCGGCGGCGCGGGCCGGGGGCGAGGCCACCCGGGGGCCTGGCCGCACTCGAGGCTGGGAGCGCGGCGATTTGACGCGGGAATCCTGGCGTTGCGAGGAGCTTGGGCTCGGAGCGGACGGCGGCCCGGCAATGGGGCGGCGAGATTCCTTTGAACTTTGTGGATGGTTGATGCCTGTCAGTTCAGTTTGGCGGCCAGACTCTTCCTTTTAATGTGAGTCAGTGCCGTGCTCATCGGCTACCTGTGTCCTCTTTTCCACCGCGTCCAGTCTCTTGCCCCGCCTCCCCGTGGCCTTGGCTTTGGCTTTAATATTTTAAACCTCCACACCAACTCGCTGTGCTAGTCCGAACACTGCGCAGGGTTTCAGGCCAGAGAAGTGGTTAGGAGCACATGACAGCTGAGGTTTGAGTCCTGAGTTGTCTTCACCAAGCTTGAGTGAATTCCACTCCCAGGCCTCATCTTTCTATCTCCCTAAGAAGGTAGCGACTGTAGTTACTTCCTAAGTTTGCCCTTGTGTGTGTTAAATGAGATCGTTCGTATCAAGCGCCTGGAGCCTAGTGCCTGGCCCTGGATAAAGTTGTCGGTGAATATTAGCCTTGTCTGCTATTCATGTGTTTGTTTGGTTTTTTCCTTTCTGTAGTCATTTCTTAAGGTTCATTGTTTGCAGCCTGCTAGGCATGAGGCACACCTTCTTGGGAGTTGTCGATTCTTTTTTTCTTTTTTTTAAGATTTTATTTATTTGAGAGAGATAGAGAACACATGTAGGCAGAGGAGCATCAGGGAGAGGGAGAAGCAGGCCCTGCTGAGTGGGGACCCCGATGAGGGGCTCCATCCCAGGACTCTGGGATCATGAACTGACCTGAAGGCAGCCGTTTAATTGACTGAGCCACCCAGGCATCCCTCATGGACCTTTTTTTTGAGAAGCCATTCCTACACCAGCATTGAGAGGGTCCTGTTCCTGGAGAGCAGTGAAGGACCCTTGGCTAAGCTCCCTAGTTGCCACTAGAATCTGAATCTTAAGAGTTGTCTCCAGTTAAAAAAGTATTTCTGGGGGGAGCTTGGGTGGCTCAGTTGGTTCAGCGTCTGCCTTTGACTCAGGTCATGATCCCAGGGTCCTGAGATAGAGACCAGTGTTGGGATCTCTGCTCAGTGGGGAGATAGCTTCTCCCTCTCCACCACCCCACCTCCACCCTACCTACTTGTGCATGCGCTCACTTGCGCGCACTCTCTCTCTCTAATAAAAAAAATTTTTTTTTAAGCATTTCTGGCCAAGGAAATAAAGAGCTCACTCCCAAAACTTCAGTGTGGCAGTTTGAGAACAAGAATTTTAAAGAAGCCAAAAAAAAAAGTTTGTTTTTTTTTTTAAGATTTTATTTATTTATTTGACAGACAGAGAGCACAAGTAGGCAGAGAGGGAGGCAGAGAGAGAGCGGGAAGCAGGCTCTCCACTGAGCAGAGAGCCCGATGCGGGGCTCGATCCCAGGACCCTGGGATCAGGGCCTGAGCCGAAGGCAGAGGCTTTAACCCACTGAGCCACCCAGGTGCCCCCCAAAAAAAAAAGTTTTAAAGAAGCCCTTAAATTGATTATATTTGTAACCATACGACATTTGTACTCTGTAGACAAAGGAAGGAAGCATGTTTACTAAAAGCTGATGTAATCATTATGATTGATTGGTTTTAAGAGATGTAAGAGGGGTCACCATCCAGATTTTGAGAGGGGTGTAATAAATTTGGGAGGCCAAGAGCAAGCAGATTTCATGTGACTTTCCAGTTCCACACCGAGTCCACGTTCTTCTCACACTTCCACATCGTGCTTCTTCTCTAGGTTCCAGTTTCTGACTCGTTTTTCTAAAGCTCTACACTGTCTTCCAGTAATGTTTCCCCCATGCTGCCAAGCCACAGAGAGGGTTCTGTCTCTCAACAGACAGAAGTTTGTGTGGAAGTGGGCTCGTAGTTGGTGTATATGTCATTCGATAACACAGGCTGCTGGATGCTGTGATCACCACAGCAGGGTAGCTGGACCAGCAACGTGTTTTCTAATCGATGTTGTTTTTAACCCCAGAGCACGATGACCGCGTTAGTTTCCCTCAAAGAAGAAAGAAAGGCCGGGGTCCTTTCCGGTGGAAGTATGGTGAGGGGAACCGTAGGTCTGGAAGAGGAGGGTCTGGCATTCGATCTTCCCGCCTGGAGGAAGATGACAGAGATGTGGCAATGAGTGATGCCCAAGATGTTCCCCGAATACGACAGTAAGTGACCAGTTGATCTGGTTTGATTTTAGTGACCCACTTATCTGGCTCTCTGCTGCCCACACCATTTCTCTTCCCATCTCTAAAAGTGAGAGATGCCAGGGCCAGGTTAATGCTTGAACAGTCTTAACCGCAATCCTGACAACAGTGTGGGAAGCCTTTGAGAAGACATTCCTAGTGTTTGTGGACATTTTATTCTCTGCTTTCCCACAGCAACCCCTATCCTTCCCGACCCAACCGTCGAGGTGACAGTTGGCACGATCGAGATCGCATTCATGTTACTGTGCGGAGAGACAGAACTCTTCCAGAGAGAGGAGGAGCTGGCACCAGCCAGGATGGGACCTCAAGAAACTGGTTTAAGATTACAGTGAGTGTCTGGGTGCCTGGGTGGCTCAGTGGGTTAAGCCACCCCTGATTTCGGCTCAGGTCATGATCTCAAGGTCCCGAGATTGAGTCCTGTGTCATGGTCTCCGTGCTGGGTGTGGAGCCAGCTTGAGATTCTCTCTCTTGCCCTCTGCACCTCCCCCCTCTAAAAAAAAAAAAAGATTACAGTGAGTGTCTGGGGAAGTAGATGCTGCAAGGGAGAGGGGGGCTGGGCTCCGAGTGAAGGTCTTTACTTTTCACATGACAAAGTCAATCTTCTCCGTTGTTTTCTCCACAGTCAGTAGTCCATCCTTTCTCCTAGAACACCTAAGAGCAGGTTCAGGAAAGGAATAGAAGTGACAAGCAAGATGGGGGTGGGGGGATGGGGACATCGTCTAAAGGAAAACATGATTAACTCGTTGGCAAGTGGAGGAACTGCTCTGAATGTCTCCATGTGTCTCAAGGCGAATGTGGGGTTTGGGGTCTCTTAAGGCCCCTGAGGGGTGGGCCAGGTCTAAATCATGTCTTGGACCTGTTAGACCCAAAAAGTTTTATTTTCTTGAGAAATACTAAGTTTAAATGGACAGAAAGGAGAGTAAGCAGTCTGTGTCTGACTTGAGTAAAAAACTTTTAACTGGCCCTTTCTTCAGGAAATCTTGGGAAAGTTGGCAGGTACGAAAGGAGCACTGGGTGGGTCTGCCAGTCAGCCTGCGTTACATGTTGTACCCTTTTCTCTGTCCTCTAGATTCCCTATGGCAGAAAGTACGATAAGTCGTGGCTCCTGAGCGTGATTCAGAGCAAGTGCAATGTCCCTTTCACCCCCATTGAGGTGAGTGAGATTAGGCCTTCGTGGCTGGCGGGACACCAAGGAAGGCGAGGGGCCAGCTGGACTGGGGGGGACCCTGGGCTCCAAGTCTCACACGTTCCTGTTTCCTCTTCGTGCAGTTTCACTATGAAAACACACGGGCCCAGTTTTTTGTTGAGGATGCCAGTACTGCCTCTGCATTGAAGGCCGTCAACTATAAGATTGTGGATCAGGAAAACCGAAGGGTATGTATAAAGGGCCTGGCCTGCCTGGTGGTTGGTCTTGGCCAGGAATTCCCTCCCTCCCCAGCTCAGGCCTTTCTGGAATTCACCCTGCCCTCCCCATCTCACCTCCAGATATCGATCATCATCAACTCCTCTGCCCCTCCCCATTCGGTACAGAACGAACTGAAGCCAGAGCAGGTCGAGCAGCTAAAGGTGAGGCAGGCTCCCTTCACGCGTTTCCACTCTGGTCCTCCCACTTCACCCATCCCCAGCCCTCCACACAGCACAAGTGACCCCCAGCCCCTTTTCCTTGTCCTGCAGCTAATCATGAGCAAACGATATGATGGCTCCCAGCAAGCGCTTGACCTCAAGGGGCTCCGTTCAGACCCAGGTAGGGCCGGTAGCAGTCATCCTCAGGGAGGTGGAGGCAGAGGGGGATCTGTCAGGCGGGGAAGGTCTGAGTGGTTTGGTACGAACTCCAACCTGGGAAAGCCCTCTCAGACTTGCCTTTCCTTCCTTTCTGCTTCCTGAAGACTTGGTAGCCCAGAACATCGATGTTGTCCTGAACCGCAGGAGCTGCATGGCGGCTACGCTGCGAATCATCGAGGAGAACATCCCTGAGGTGAGGCCTTTGTCGGGTTTTGAGACAGGAGGAAGCCGGGTGGGGTAGGTAGGATGGGGTTGGGAGGCAGGTGTGTCTCTGAATCCTTTGTCAGTGGAGCTTCCTCTCAACTTTTCCCTGCCCACAGCTTTTGTCCTTGAACTTGAGCAACAACAGGCTGTACAGGCTGGATGACATGTCCAGCCTTGTGCAGAAAGCACCCAGCCTGAAGATCCTCAACCTCTCCGGGAATGAGGTGAGACCTGAGAGCCTGGTTGTGTCATGGGTGGGGTGAGCAGAGGAGAGGGCTCGCCGGCTGACGGCAGGAGGCTCCAGACGCTTGGGGAGGGACATTCGGGGCTGGGGGTCTCGCTGGCTCTCCTTATCAGGGTCTCCTGCCTGCTGTTTTCTCCCCCGCTCTCCGCAGTTGAAGTCTGAGAGGGAGTTGGACAAGATAAAAGGGCTGAAGCTGGAAGAGCTGTGGCTCGACGGAAACCCACTGTGCGACACCTTCCGAGACCAGTCTACCTACATCAGGTCAGTTGTAGCCTCTGTCTCCCCTCCTGGGGACCTTCACCCCCCGGGAGGCTGAGCTAATATACCCTGACCAGTGCCCGTCTGCAGGAGATGTGCAGCCCTGAGCTGGAACCAAGTGTCCTTTGGGAGGATCACGTGCTCCTCCCTTCGTCTGTCCGTGTGTCCCAGCTTGACCCCAAGGTCTCCTTCCCTTCCTTCTCCCCTGACTACCTGTTTGCTGTTCTGTGGTCTTTCCTCTTCCCGAACACAGCCTTTTCTAGAGTCTCCCCACCCTGCTGTTCCAGGAAGGGCATCTCCCACTTTCTACTGTGACCTGGGGGTGTCTTGCGTACATGTCCCATACGTGGAGCTGCCTTGTGCCAAGAGCCTGGTATCCCTGGGCCGAGAATGGCCTCCCTCCGGGGACTTCCTGTTGATGGGCCTTCCCTTCTTTGTCTGGTGCTGGACCCTCTTGTCATTTTGCCAAGAGGGACTCTTCTCATGGTCCACCTGCCCAAGGCGGTTGCCTGGGCTTTCCCCCTCGTGCTGAGGTTGAGGCCTCCTCGGAGCTGGTGCCATGCACTCTGTCTCTCTTGCCCGGAGCTGTGAGCTGGGCCCTCCCTGGAGAAGAAACCTGGGTTCCCCAAGCCATGTGACCAGAGCCAGGGCCCCGCCAGCCGGCGAGGGAAGCCCAAGGCAGGCGCTGGGCGTGGAGGCCACGGGGGCATAGGCTACCGAGGAGACAGAGCACTGACCCTCTTGGGGGGCGCTGCCCCGCCCTCGCACACCTCACGTCACCCTGCTTGGCCCCGGAGGATGGCTGGTTAGCCAGAGACGGGTAAGATTCCTCAGGGAAGGAACAACCTAAGACAGGCACAGTCGCAGAGGGGCCATCAGGAGAGAACTTGGGGGCCAACAGAGGTGGGGCGCAGACCCTCACCCCCCCAACTTTGCAGGGGCCTGAACCCTCACCCCTTCTGAGGGAGGTCTCCTGCCCCCACGGCTGCTTCGCTTCCCACGCCCAGCTGAGATCGGGACCCAGGTACCAGACCGAGACCTGGCCGACAGCATGTGCCCTCCGGCCGCAGCAAGCGCTGTTTCCCGTCTGTACCTTGGGCCACGGGGCAAGGGGCAGCCGAAGGAGAAGGCTGTATCGGGTGTCTCCTTCCCTTTTTCTTCCTTGTTTCGGGGACGCCTCCTTGCCGTCTGCAGCTCTTTCGCCTTTGCTTTGCTTTCTCTCTCTTCTTACTCTCTGCTCCTCTCCATCTCCCCATCTCTCCCTTGCTCTGGCCCCATCCTACCTTCTCTCTTCTCTTCTTTTCCTTCCCTGTCTTCTTCCTTCACCTCCCCTCCTCCTGACCCCGCCTTGTTCATCTCCCTGCCCCAACATCCTGTGCCATCCCTGTGGTGTGTTCTGGTCTTGGCCATGGCCAGACCGGGCAGAACTGATGGATACCTGTTGAGGCAGCGGAGCCCCTGGGCTCCCACCCCATTCCCTCCTCCCGGGGCTGCACAGGTGAGTAGGTGGAAGGTAAGGGGGGCAGGGTGGGGAAGGAGGTCCTGGCTTAAAGCCTGGGCTGGGAGTGCTGCGCTCGTGGCGCTCGGGTCAGGCAGCAAGAGGGTCCGCCTTCAAGGCGGTCATTCCTGGGTGCCCCAGGTGAGGTGGGGAGTGGGGCCTCTTTTCCAGGGGCTCAGAGGCTGGGGAGGAGTGAGAGGACAAGCAGGATGGGGTGGGCGGCCCCTTGGGCATTGGAGTATTTGCTCCTAGAGCAGCTCAGGAGGCACGGCGGCTCTGAAGTGTCACTCATTTGCGTCCCGTTTTTGACAGCGCCATTCGAGAACGATTTCCCAAGTTATTACGCCTGGTAAGTCTGTAGCTCTTTGTTCTTTCCTTTTGCTTTTTTTGTTTTTTTTTAATATTTGGTTTATTTATTTAACAGCGCGTGCACATAAGCGGTGGGAGTGGCAGGCAGAGGGAGAAGGGAGTGGCAGGCAGAGGGAGAAGGGAGAAGCAGGCTCCCCACAGAGTAGCCCGATGTGGGACTTAACCCCAGGACCCTGGGATCATGACCTGAGCCGAAGGCAACCGCTTAATCCACTGAGCCACCTGGGGGCCCGTTACGGTTTTTCTAACGAGCACAAGCTCTCCCACCCAGAAGCTCTCACCTCTCGTGTGTTTGACCAGGAATCTGGAGACGTGGAGCCCTTTGAGAATCTGGCAAAGGCTATGATCCTTTTCAGAAAGAGGCCAGTAGACAAAAGTTGCCTCTCTCTGGACTCCTGGACCTTCTGCACATGTCCTTGACACTTGATCTCTGAGCCCTCATTCCTCGTTCACCCATCTCATTACTCATCCAGCCTTTTCTCTCTGGTCATGCTGCCGACTTCCACTTCTTGCAGGACGGCCATGAGTTACCCCCGCCAATTGCCTTTGATGTCGAAGCCCCCACAATGTTACCGCCCTGCAAGGTAGGAAGGGGCAGAGTTAGAACGAGGGTTGGGAGGAGAGGATCAGACACGTGGTCCTGATACCTGTGTGATTCCAGGGAAGCTACTTTGGAACGGAGACCCTGAAGAGTCTGGTCCTGCACTTCCTGCAGCAGTAAGTATACCGCAGGCCCTGAGGCTGGGGAGCGGTGGGCGGGGCACAGTACAGCCCGCTCTGGGGAGCCAGCCGGGGAGTCAGACTTCCCCTTCTGTTCTGCACAGGTACTATGCCGTGTATGACTCTGGGGACCGGCAGCGGCTCCTGGATGCCTACCACGATGGGGCCTGCTGCTCCCTCAGCATTCCTTTCACCCCCCAGAACCCTGCCCGGTGAGTGTCCCCACCCGCCGCCTGCCCCGGACCACGCACGCGAGCCCCTGCGAGCCCCTGCTGGCGCGCATGCTGCTCTGACCCGGGCCTCCTTTTCCACTTAATCCTCTAGAAGCAACCTGGCCGAGTACTTCAAGGATAGCAGGAACGTGAAGAAGCTCAAAGACCCAAGTAAGTGCGTGGTGTGAGCACAACAGCATGAGAAAGGGGGCTGGGCGGGACTCTGTCACAGGGCCAGCATGTGGCAGCCCCGGATCTTGTGTTCTCCTCCCCCACAGCCCTGCGGTTCCGGCTGCTGAAGCACACACGACTTAACGTCGTGGCCTTCCTCAATGAGCTGCCCAAAACCCAGCACGACATCAACTCCTTTGTTGTAGACATAAGCGCACAGACGGTAAGCACCTGTTTCTTCCCACAAAAGCCGGAACTGAAGGAAGGAGCACTTATGAGGCCTGGGGGCCTCAGGATCTGGCCGGGAGTCCGCATGGTGACTGATGCCTTTTCTCTTCCAGAGTACGTTGCTGTGTTTTTCTGTCAACGGGGTCTTCAAAGAAGGTAAGTATCTTTGGGGTCCTGAGTTTGCAGAGTGGGCCTCCCACAGCGAGATTTTTTTCCGTGGCACTCTAAGCTGCCTTCCCTCTCTGTCCCTGACCTCCTCCTGTTCTGCGCCCAAGCCGCCTTCATGAGGCCTCCCTTCACCTGTCTTTCCTGTCTGGGAAATGGGAAAAGCCTGAGGATTAGGAGGACACAGACTCTGGGGTCAGGTCTGGGCTTCCATTCCAGCCTTGAGCCCGTGGATGTGTGGGCAACTTACATTATCTGCAGACTTCAGATTCTTTCTTGTGAAGGGAGTTAGTAAGAGCTCCGCCCTGGGGAGTCAGTGGCGGGGGGCAACTGACACAGGGTCCAGGTGGGCTACCTGGTGGTGGTTCGCCCTGGCCTCTGACACGCCTCTTCCCCTCTCCTCCCATGTACGCATGTGGTCATCTGTCTGGTCTGCTTCAGTTTAGTCGTATCGAGTTAAGACCAGGATTGAGAAGCTTTTAGTAAACCTAACGTGGAGCTAGTTCTGAGGGGTCATTGTTGTTGTTGATGTTACAGTGGACGGAAAGTCTCGGGATTCTTTGCGAGCCTTCACCCGGACGTTTGTCGCTGTTCCTGCCAGTAACTCAGGGTAAGAGTTGGGCTTATCACATGGGGTCCCAGTCCCAATCCGTGGCCAGCATGTGGAAACTGGTGGGAGACGCAAAAGGGGAGCAAGTCCTCAGGATATTTTCAGAACTTCAGAAAGGCAAGTGGGCATCAGGAGGCGGCTCTCCCGGCCGTGAGCTCGGCTCTGGAGCCGTACTGCCTGTCTGGCTGTTTAATCCTGGCTGCCCCACGTCGAGCAAAGAGCAGGTTTTGTCACTGGGAAACTAGCATAAGCTACTTACTTCGTTGTTCTGTCTTGAAGATCCACGGTGATAAGAACTGCCCTGAGTTGGGGAAGAATGTGTAATTCCAATGTGTTTGGCATCTGCCCCCACACACGGGTTCGGTGGGAAGGGGCACAAATGATAAAACGTGACCGCGAGTGGGGAGGGGAGCTTTGCGGGCATTGAAAGAATCTGTCAAGTATTATAAAAGTGTCAAATGTGAGAACAGAAGTGATGTTGGGAAGTTGAGGTTGGCTGTCTGTTCGGCTGTCTAAAGTGCTTTTTGTCCCAAAGGCTGTGCATCGTAAACGACGAGCTGTTTGTGCGGAATGCCAGCCCTGACGAGATCCAGAGAGCCTTCGCCATGCCCGCACCCACCCCGTCCTCCAGCCCAGTGCCCACCCTGTCCCCAGAACAGCAGGAGATGCTGCAGGCGTTCTCTACCCAGTCTGGCATGAACCTTGAGTGGTCCCAGAAGTAAGTGCTGGGCATGTGTAGGAGTAGGGGTAAACGGAGGCAGAGGTGGAGTGAATGAGTGCTCCTGATATTTTAAAAGCCAAAATTTATAAATATGGCCTGTAAAAAAAAATGTGGCCTATGTCTAAATCAGCATAGCAACAATTTTACGGTTCTGCAACTTATTTTTTTTGCTTACCCCGTGAATGTCTTACCCTATCGTTATAAAAATTACCTTGACAGCTGTTTATCCTTTGTATCCGGTAGACCAGTGATAGACATTTGAATTTTTACTTACTTTTCATTTGTAATACACAGTGCAAGAATGTATGTAATTTTGGCACACACGGGTGTGTTTCTCTAGGAAGGATTGTGAAGAGGCATTTAGTGAGCAGGGTGAGTGCATTTTGGTTCTGATTGTGCTGCCTGTTTTTCCCCCACTCCAGGTGCCTTCAGGACAATAACTGGGACTATACCATATCTGCCCAGGCCTTTACTCATCTCAAGGTAAGTTTCGGGAACTTGACAGGAAAAGGACCAGGGATCTCTGGGCCTTGAGAGGGTCAAGCCAGCCATCGGGGATGGGGGAAAGGGGTTGGCTCTATTGACCTTTTTTTTTTTCCTAAGGCCAAGGGTGAGATCCCAGAAGTGGCATTTATGAAGTGATCATAGACCTACCCCCAGAAGAAGCCCTTGTAAAATAGCCCTTGGATATTGATGTCTTCTTGTCGTGGCTGTTGTCTCCGCCTCTCTGGCCCCAAGGCCACCCCGTGACTGTGACGGAAGAGGAAGGGCCGCTGGATCCCTCTCCTCACCTGCCTTCTGGAAGACTTCTGGAAGTTTGAGCCTCACTGGTGCCAGGAAGCCAAAGCTTACTTTGTAGAACTGACACTAAACTCCCCGAAGGACTTAGGTGCTTTGTGTACTTAACCCCAGAACCAGCCCTACTTTTTAAGATAAAAGAGTGACGTTGTATTTTGTGTCCCGTGTGCTACATTGTTTTTGCCTCGCCCCCTGCCCACAGTAGGGGGCCAGGGCGGGGCGATCCGGGTGCCTGCGCTAGGCTGCTAGGCTCGGGGGTGGGGCTGTCGGCCGGAAGTCCCTCCCCGGAAGCGGCGCTGCGCAGATTCATGGCGGCACAGGGGAGGCGGTTGTCCGCACTCGCGTTCCTCCCACTGCGGCCCCTGCATGACGCGGCTCCGCCTCGGGACGTCCTGCTCTTCCAGCATGAACGGGGCCGCTTCTTCGCCATCCTCGGGCTGTTCTGCGCCGGCCAGGGCGTCTTCTGGGCCTCCCTGGCCGTGGCAGCCTTGGCCCGAGCCCCAGCCCGAGCGCTGCCTCCAGACGCGGAGCCCGCAGACCGCGGCCGCCTGGACCTGCGCTCCGCTCTCTGGCGCTACGGCCTGGCCATCGGCTGCGGTGCCATCGGTAAGGCGTGGGCTGGCCTCCCACCACGGGGACGTGGGGTGGCTGGACACGACCCTCCCTGCCCCGCAAGGACAGTGCGGGGCTCCCGACCTGGAGGCCCCCCCGCCCCAGCCAAGCATCGGACAGGCCTGGGGTACTGCGAGCTTGAGCAGTTACACCGCTCTGGACCCGTCTCCTGTCCTTAAAGCAGGGGTGTACATGAAGGCTGTTGGGGAGGAAGGATGAACACGAGAGTCGGGTAGAAGAACTTGGTAAATGTGACTGTCATGGCTGAAAGGGTCTGTAGACAAAAGGACGAGACTGATACAAAGCGAAGGTCAAGCAAAGCTTTATTTCGCGCCAAGCATCAAGAATCAAACTGACCGGCCAGGGCCGTCTCTTGCAAA
>NW_019154106.1:8860068-9070665 GCF_002288905.1 Enhydra lutris kenyoni
TGAAGCTATTTGGCCGTATTTCACCAGTTCTGTTTCTAAGCGCTTTCCTCTTGGAGGGAAGGGGCAGGTTCAATCTAAGTTTACTGCATAAACAACAAAATGGCTCGCTCTGGCTAAGTAGGCCCTTACAATGGCAACTTTTTTTTTTTTTTTAAAAGATTTATTTATTTATTTGACAGACAGAAATCACAAGGAGGCAGAGAGGCAGGCAGAGAGAGGAGGAAGCAGGCTCCCCGCCGAGCAGAGAGCCCGATGCGGGGCTCGATCCCAGGACCCCGGGATCATGACCTGAGCCGAAGGCAGAGGCTTTAACCCACTGAGCCACCCAGGCGCCCCTGCAACTTTTTTTTTTTAATTCAGGGGCACTGTTAAGGTTGCTGCTTGGCTCTTCAGCAGAAATCCCTCACCCTAAACATTGGTCTTCCTGCAGGTACCCTGGTACTCGGCGCTGGTCTTCTCTTCTCCCTGCGTTCTGTGCGTTCAGTGATGCTGCAGGCTGGAGGAAAGGAGGTGGCCGTCACCACTCATGCCCCCTTCGGCCTGGGTGCTCACTTCACCGTCCCTTTGAACCAGGTATCCTGCATGGCCCACCGTGGTGAAGTCCCTGCTATGCTGCCTCTGAAGATCAAAGGCCGGCGCTTCTACTTCCTCTTAGACAAAGCTGGCCACTTCCCCAACACAAAACTCTTTGACAATACTGTGGGTGCCTACCGCAGCTTGTGAAGAAACCATTGTGGGTTGCTCACCCCTCCCAGAGGGGACTAAAAACTGAACCTTAGAGATAGGGTGACAATCAGGGTCACGACACAAGGGCACTCAAGGTTCCTGAACAGCAAATAAAAGAGGAGTCCTAAAAAGGGCAACTGACAGAACCTCTGCCTTTTGTTACATGTCTGTTGAGCTCTGTCCTCCCATCCACCTGTCTACAGTGCTTTAACACCAAGAACTCAGTACCAAGAGGAAGGAAGAAAGTAATATAATATTCTGTTACAAAAAGAGCTGTAGGAAGAGAGGTGGGGGTGGGGGCTATCATCATGTTTCCCTCGTGGAGGGAAAACAGGCTCCCAGCATAAACAGGGCCAGGAGGGGACAGCAGGATTGTAGGCACTTGGGCAGAGTCTTTGGCTGCAGGAAGCATTCTTTGGTTCCTCTTCAGGAATGAGAAGGGCGTGGCCCAACCAGAGCATCTGTCTCAGAGCTCCACTCAGGGTCGCCCCGCTCCAGAGGCCGGTGTGGGGTGGCTTCGGACTTCCACTGCACCACCTGAAGCACCAAGACCACACACCACAATACCAGATTCACCCAAGAAGAGGTCTGTGGGAAACAGGAACAGGAGTGTGAGGAGTGTGGCCATCTCAAATCCAGTCCCACCCAAAAACCACCATTCTCTGTTTGCTGTCAGGCTGAAAGCCCTTCAGCCCCTCACAGCCTCTCACTGGAAAGCACCCTTACAACTACAGATGCTTATAGGAATCTGGGAATCCCTGGGTTTCGAACCAGTCTTTCATATCCCGGGACCTCACTTCAGCATTGTGTAGGTTGGAGTAAAACTGCAGGGCGGTTCCAGGGGGTGTCCACGGAATTTTCTGGGCTTCAGAGCAGCTGCGAGGTCAGAGAGACGGTGGTGAGAAAGGGCGGAACATACCCGACACTCCCATGCCCAGGTGCCCTTCAGGATGGGAGCAACTGACAGGGACAGAGAGGGAGTTACAGGCTCCCCTCTGTGGATGCAAGGCAGTCAGCCCCAGCCAGGGTCCCCTCCTCTTCCATTACCTAATTGTAATGTTCAGGGAGACGATGGATTTGCAGAGAGAACGGGTGCCAAATCGAAGGATACAGGCAGCCACTAAGACCAGGAAGATGGCTATAGCGGAGATGACCAGTGCTATGCAGAGCCCTATAGGGCCTCTATGAGGAGGTAGAAAACCAGCCTTGTGGGTGAGATGGGACTTCTCCCAGCTCAACCCCCGGCCCTCAGGGTAGGGCAATCACCTGTGGGAGTCCTCGATGCAGCTGCTGTAGACCCAGAAGAGGAGAAGCAGGAGACAGTAGAGGGCCAGGAGGCCAGAGACCCCAGCCACAAAGTAGCAGAGGGATGGGGCCGAGGGCTGGCCTAAGGCCAGGGAGGAGCCATTCAGGGTGGCCACACCATACAGAGGACAGCGGCCACTGAAGGAGCCCTGTGAAGAGAAGCTGCTGAGATGTCTGGTTAGTGCCTCAGCGCAGGCTCATAGCAGGTGTGAGGGATAATCTAGGAGAGAGCTACCCTAGGAAGTTCTAGATGCACTGTCAGTTCCTGTTTCTGGGCCAGTAGTGATGGAGAGGGCCTGCTGGGGAAGTCAAACCTGCTGTGGCCAGAAGGATCAGGAAATAGACGGTGGTTATAAAGGACAGTGAGCTCTGGAGATGCCTCACAAGTTCTGGTCTCCCCTCTGCAGAAATCCTAAAGTAAAACCAGGACTTGTGTAACCTTCAGCTATCTCCGATGTTTTTTCATCCGTTAAAAAAAACCACCACCTAATAGTGCATACTTCGTATTCATAGGGCTCCATGCCCCTGAGTCTACGAAGAAGACTGCCTGGGTGGGAAAACCCTTGGGCTTTCGGTGGGGGTTTTCTACATGGCTGTTTGGTCATTCACACACACTGGGCTGCGATCCTGCGCTAGCCCAGCATCTCCACCACCCTAGGTTTTATTTCCTAGCAGAGCTCGGCACAACAGTGTCTGATTTAAAGGACGAAGGCAGTGCCTGGACCGAATTCTGCTGCAGAACTAGGCTAAGGTTATACAGCCGGAGCCACCAGGCCGGGCTATGTCTGGTGCTGTCAGTCAATCCTGAGGACTCGTCCTTGCTGCAAAGAAACGGCTGTGAAGCAGAACTCCTGCCGGAGAGGCCACAGAGCGCGATCGGCGCCCGCCGGGCCTCACCCGGCCCACCGACTCCGAAGAGCAGCGCGACGGGACGGGGCCGACCCGGAGAGCAGCACCAGCATCCCACCCCACCTCCCCGACACCCAGGCCGGACCGGCCCCGCCCCGCACCTGGGTCCGGATCAGGGTCGCGGCCGCCACGGCTCCGCACAGGAAGGCGGCGGTGAAGAGCAAGAGCTCGAAGCGCTGCAGCCAGGGCAGCGCCATGGCGGCCCCGCCATCAGGAAGCCAACCGCCCAAGTCCCGCCTCATCCGGCGCGGCACGCGAGCGCGGAGACGTCACTTCCGACGCGGGGCTTTATTTACAGAGGAGGGGGGCGGGGACGCGCCGCTTCAAAGCGGAAGGTACAGCGAGTAGTCTGAGAGCGCCCAGCGGCGGGCCGGGCGGCCTGTGCGGCCGATCATGGGCAGCTTCTGCACGTAGCGCGAGGCCGGGCTAGGCCCGTATGGCGCGGGGAAGGCCGTCTGGAAGAGGCGCCCGCGGCACCGCCTCCCGGCCTGCCGCCCGGCAATGATGAACCGGAAGTGGGGGGCGCCGCGCGGGGCGAAGCGGCTCTTCTGGAAGACGTCGCGGGTGCCGGCGCCGGGCCCCTGCTGGCGGGGCGCCCCCCGCGCCCGGTGCACGCGCGGCAGCGGCCGGCTCTCGGAGGCGGCGGGCGCAGAGGCTGCCGCGGGGCCGCCGCCGCGGGGGCTCTCGTCGCCCTGCGGGCTGACCATGGCGTTGGCCGTCAACTGCGGCATCTTGCGCACCGAGTCCGGAGCGGCCGCCGGCTCCTTCTTGTCCCCGGGCGGCCGCGGAGTGCTGGGTGCGGGCTGACCGGTGCCAAAGCGGGTGGCCAAGCTGTCCCCGAAGAAGGCGTACAGCTCCCGGTAGATGTCCGCCAGGGTCACCGATGGGGAAGGGTCCTCCGGCCCCGCGCCTCCTGGCGGCAGCGGGAGGACAGACCCAAAGCCTGGCTCCGCGCTGCCCCCGGAGGGAGACTCCTGCAGAAGGAGGCTGTCCCAGGGGAGATCATCCGAGCCCCGGCACCCCCTGCCGCTTGGGCCGCTCTTATTGGGCTCTGCTGCCTGGGCCTTCATCTTCAGCAGTCGCTCCACAGCCACCTGCAAGAGCAGAGGAACCAGGATAGGCAAGAACTAGGAGGAACCGGGGCCCATTAAGTTTTCCAAAGTAAGGCAGGTGAGCGAGCTGCTGAGCTCAAGCAGGGTAGAAGGGAGGCTGGAAGGGGCAGGCACTCACCAGAATGGCTCCATAAACCTTGTGCCCATCTGCTTTAACCTGGGCGTTAGAGACGGAATAATCATCTAGCACAGCCTGCAGATTTGTCCAGTAAGTGGACAGGTGTGGGTACAGGACTCGTTCCACCGCCTGGGAGAGAAGGAACACAGTAGGCACCTCTTTGTTACTTATGGCCTCTCAAGTACCCTTTCCCATGGAAGACCTACTTTCTATCTCCGATATGAAATTCTTAGCCTGGCATATTCAACCAGCATTTATTTGGAACCCACTCTATACCCAAACCTTTGCTAAGCACTGGCGATAAGGGTCAGGTACAAAGACAATATAAAGTGACCCAACTATCACTGACCTGTATGACAGGGGCTAAGAGGGTGTGAGTAATGCCCAGGGCTAGAAACAGACGGATTTAATTTGCCAACTATTACCCTATATGCTCGGTAGGCAACTACTATTCTTGCTGAGATGTAAACTGGGACTCAGTTCAAACCACCTGCCCAAAAACAAAACAACTGATCAGAGACCTGGTCTCTGATTATGTATCAAGTTAAGACTTCACAGAGGAGGTGACCTCTGTTATGCACTTTGCTGGGTGGGAGTTCTCCAGCCGGTCATCCACAGCCTGAAGATTTGACAATGTTAACAAATGGGCAAGTTCCTCGAGAAATAGAACTTACTGCTGACTCAGCTATTAAAAACTTGAATAATTCTCTGACCATAGTAGGTACCTAACCACAAATAAAATCATTGCTAAAATTCAGATATTCAAGGAAAAGAGCATCTCAATCTCACAAGAACAAACAAGAAATGCTCCTACCATGCCTCAGTCTATGAAGTCAGTGTAACCCTGATAATAAAACTCTACAAGGACAGTACAAGAGAAGAAACTTGTTACTGATTTCACTCCTGAAAACAGAAAAAAATTAAAATTTAGTAAGCCCGAAAGTATACAAAAAATGCCTTATATTCCAATAAAAGATTTAGGGTTTTTTTAAGTCTATACTATATTGAGTCTATACACAAAAATGTAATGATGGTTTACTATTAAAAATCCATGGGGTGCCTGGGTGGCTCAGTGAGTTAAAGCCTCTGCCTTCGGCTCAGGTCATGATCTCAGGGTCCTGGGATGGAGCCCCTCATTGGGCTCTCTGCTCAGCAGGGAGCCTGCTTCCTCCTCTCTCTCTGCCTGCCTCTCTGCCTACTTGTGATCTCTGTCTGTCAAATAAATAAATAAAATCTTAAAAAAAAAAAAATCCATAAACGGGAGCCTAGGTGGCTTAATCGGTTGGGCTCTTCGTTTCCACTTGGTGATCTTGGGGTCATGTAGCGCAGGGTCTGCTTGAGTCGGATTGTCCCTCCCCTACCCCCTCCCCCTGCCCTGCTCTCGAGTGTGCAAGTGTTCTCTCTAAATAAGTTTTCTTTTTAAATCCATAAATACAATTAATCACATTAACAGATAAAAGCACAAAAACCTTAGGATCAATCAAAAAATACAGAAAAAGCATTTGATAAAAGTTAAACATAAATAATAAAATCAAGAATATAAAGCAGGGGGCGCCTGGGTGGCTCAGTTGGTTGGGCAACTGCCTTTGGCTCAGGTCATGATCCTGGAGTCCCAGGATCGAGTCCCGCATCGGGCTCTCTGCTTGCCAGGGAAGCTGTTTCTCCCACTGACCTCTCTCCTCTCATACTCTCTCTCTCTCTCTCTCAAATAAATAAATAAAAAAATATATTTAAAAAAAAAAAAAAAAAGAATATAAAGCAGTATGAAGTAATTTATCTGAGAAAGGTTACCAGTAAACACAAGGTAAATGTCAGCCTAAATGGGAAGGATATTAGCACTTCTCTCAAAATTGGAAATGACATGGGGCACCTGAGTGGCTCAGTCGGTGGGGTGTCTGTCTTCAGCTCAGGTCATGATCCCGGGGTCCTGGGATCCAGTCCCGCACTGGCTCCCTGGGCTCAGGGGGGAGCCTGCTTCCCCCTCTCCTCTGTGCTCATGCTCTCTGTCACTATCTCTTTGTGTCTCTCTCAAATAAATAAAATCTTAAAAAAAAAAAAAATTGGAAATGACACAAGGATGCCCCTTATCGTTATATGTAAAATGATACTAGCAGTCCTAGCAATAAAATAGAAAGAAATTAAAGGCAATAGCTTTAGAAAAGATGAAATAAAGCTATCATTATATTTACCATATGATCCACATTAAAAACCCGAAAAAGTGAGGCACAGGGCTGGCTCAGTGGGTAGAGTGTGCCACTCTTGATCTTGGGGTCATGAGTTCCCCATGGTGGGTACAGAGATTACTAAAAATAAATAAGCTTAAAAAAAATACTCAGGGGGCGCCTGGGTGGCTCAGTGGGTTGGGCCGCTGCCTTCGGCTCAGGTCATGATCCCAGGGTCCTGGGATCGAGTCCCGCATCGGGCTCGCTGCTCGGCAGGGAGCCTGCTTCCCTTCCTCTCTCTCTGCCTGCCTCTCTGCCTACTTGTGATCTCTCTCTGTCAAATAAATAAATAAAGTCTTAAAAAAAAAAAAAAATACTCAGTACAAGAGGAATTGAGGGATAGTTCCTTAACATGATTAGCACAGTATGGGCAGGGATTCATGAAGTGGAGATGTATTAGTACTTGCCACGTAGGACATTTTTTTTTATAAAAGATTTTATTTATTTATTTGACAGATCACAAGTAGACAGAGAGGCAGGCAGAGAGTGAGAGGGAAGCAGGCTCCCCACTGAGCAGAGAGCCCGATGCGGGGCTCGATCCCAGGACCCCGGGATCATGACCTGAGCCGAAGGCAGAGGCTTTAACTCACTGAGCCACCCAGGCGCCCCCACGTAGGACTTTTGAAAGCATAAGACACTGATCTACAGAAAGTCATGCTACCAACTAGCCTGGCTTCAGGCAAGAACTCTGTACATGGAAACGGCAAGCATAGACATTTTTATGAGAAAAGACACACAAATACCACTGTTCTATTTACAAATGGGAGCTCTTATGGCTCTGTCTATGGGGAAAGGCCAGGGTCCTCACCTTCCAGCCAAGGGCATGCAGCCCCACCACAGCCCCGTAATGAGAGCAGAGAGGCCGCACCGGGTCTGCCAAGACCTTCTGCAGGGAGAGCAGGATCTGCTGATAAAGGCCGCTCACCAGGTCCCCGTGGGTCCTACGGGCGCAGCATTGGGTCAGAGAGGAGAACGAGGCACGGGGCCACCCAACTGGACTCAAGTCAGGGCACATAGAGAAAATGGCGGTGGCCTGGCACATTGAGGTAAGCAAACAAGGTGGCTCATTGTTCAGGGACTGAAGACTACCCAAAGGGCTGAAGGACCAAGCCCTTGGCACAGTCGCCATCCATTTCTACAATCCCAGGGTGCCACAGTGCAGCGACCGGAAAGCTCTAATGGAAAGAGGCTCCCTGACCTCATGACATAGGGCCTTGAAGCCAAACATTTCCACCCCCTCCCACCACAACCCCCTCAGTGTTGTGGCAGCCCCCCTCTGTTGGGCTAGGCCCAGTGGCTACCAGAAGATGTGGCTGAGCAGGAGGGCGGCGCCATCCCGAAGAGTCCAGTGGTCATTCAGAGGGTTGATGGAGGCAGCCAGCGGCTCTAGGACGCAGTAGAGGACGCTGCCTACCAGGGAGCGAACGTACGGCCCCAAGCACAAGTGTGGGTTCCGAACCAGGCTCCGGGCCACTTGCAGGAGCCGGTGCAGCTGCTCCAGGTCGTGGCTAACAGATTTCACCTGTTTGCAGAAGACACCGGCTGAGGGGCACAAGAGGGGGCAGGGAGGGGGCGGCGGCTCTGCAGGCACCCGCCACCAGCCCTACCCGGGGCTGGGTCACCTCCCCAGCCTGCTCACTCACCCCACTGACCACATAGACAAAGTAAGGCAGGAGGGCCGCTATCTTGGAGTTAGTCTGCAGGTCCTGGAGAGCAATCTGAAAAGGAAGGAGCCAGATTGCCCTGGATCCACCAGCCCCAGGGAAAAACCGACAGTTTTTAAAGGACAGCTGAGTATTTCTAAAGTAAAATTGTAAACATTCTCACTCTTTGATTCAGCAACTGTATTTCTGTAAATGTAACCCACCGTAAGAAATAACCACTCATGGGACCCCTGTGTAGCTCAGTCGCTTGGGCGCCTGCCTTTAACTCAGGTCATGATCCCAGGGTCCTGGAATCAAGTCCCGCATCAGGCTCCCTGCTCAGCGGGGAGTCTCCTTCTCGCTCTGCCTGCTGCTCCCCCTGCTTCTTCCCTCTCTCTCTTTCAGACCAATAAATGAACAAAATCTTTAAAAAAAAAAAAAAAGAAAGAAAGAAATACCCACTGACAAACATACCCACTCCTACCCGTCTGTGACAACACGAAACTGAATACAATGTAAGTTCTAATACGTCTTTTTAAAAAATATTATTTGTGGGACGCCTGGGTGGCTCAGTGGGTTGAGCCGCTGCCTTCGGCTCAAGTCATGATCGCGGGGTCCTGGCAGTGAGTCCCGCGATCGAGTCCCGCGTCGGGCTCTCTGCTCAGCAGGGAGCCTGCTTCCTTCTCTCTCTGCCTGCCTCTGTCTACTGTGATCTCTCTCTGTCAAATAAATAAATAAAATCTTTAAAAATATATATATTATTTGTGCTTTCTTTTTTTAAGATTATATTTATTTATTTGACAGAGAGAGATCACAAGTAGGCAGAGAGGCAGGCGGGGGGTGGGGGGAGGGAAGCAGGCCCCCTACCGAGCAGAGAGCCAGATGCAGGACTCCATTCCAGGACCCTGAAATCATGACCTGAGCCGAAGGCAAAGGCTTAACCCACTGAGCCACCCAGGTGCCCCTGTCTAACACGTTTTTAATGGAGAAAAGCAGCTGTTCTAAAACCAGATGTTTTGGTTTATACTAGAGTAATCACAGTTAAAACATAGAGGAAAAAAAGGTAGGCGCTTCTATTAGAGACCCTCACTTTCCAGTTTGTATGCTTTTATTTTACAATACTTCTGTAATGAAATGCTGGTCTTTTGTAGCAGAAAAAAAGTTAAGTAAACGAGAAAAACTGTCCTAGGCATGAATCTCTGCTACCTGTGACCCCCAGACTCTTCTGGATAAAGGTCCTCAGCAGGTGTCACGTAGGCAGACAACATGCTGGCGAGGCAGGAGCTCAGCTCCCAGGCCCTCCATCCAGCCACCTGCCCTGCTCCTAGGGAACCAGAGCCGTGCTTCTGAGGCAGGAATGTACGGTAGCAACATTCCCAATTTTGCCGTGGGAGTGGCAGCGACAGCCAGACACGTGGAGAAGTGGGGGATGTAAGCCCTCTAGGAGAGGCCACATGCGTGAGCAGACCACCAAACCAGTGCCGTCCTGATTCTGAACAGAAGGGGACTGACCACAGGTCGCGTCCCGCAGGCCCTGCGGAGTCCCAGAGGCTAAAGCGGCAGGGTCTCCGAGCCGGCCGGGCACCCTGACTGCCTCTACTTCCCATCTCTCCCTCTCAAGTCCAGGCAAATGAGAGCTGCCATGTGCCTGTCCCCTTCCCCCTGCCCCGTGGCCGCAGGTCAATAGTCACCCTAAAGCGTAGGCTCTGGAATTAAAGGGTGGGGGTACTGACCACGTGAGCCCCCTAAATGCCCCAGCTGAGTTGCTGGTTCCAGAAGAACAAGGGTTCCTGCTAGAGTGGTTAGAGTCTGCCCTGGAGGAGGACCAGCCTGAGAGTATGAAACCGCCACAGACAGCAGCCTCCAGCCAGGTCAGCCCGGCGGTGTGGAGTGGACAGGAAGCAGGCATCTGAGAGGGTTTTCGGGGAACCTGAAAGCTGGCCTTTGTGCCCCACTCGCTCACCTTCATCAGCTGTGGATCGTCCCCCAGCACAGCCCGGGTCACTTGTTGGTAGTACTTGAGAAGGTCATCAGTCAGCGAAGACACCGCGCTGGGCACTGTACGCGGATGGGCAGGAGGTGGTCAGGGTGGAGAGCCCAGCCCTCTCCCAGCCTCCCCTGCGTGCCCTCCCTCACCCCCTTACCCTCCACCCTCCCCGCCAGGAGCCCATGCAGACAGGACTCCCAGAGCAGCCTGCTCAGCCCTGACCTTGCCGGCTCTGCCCACCTCTGTGCTCTGTATTCTGCCTCCCACCCGTCCTCCACTAGGAGATTCCTGCTCCGTCCTAATCCCTCCTGGACCCCTGCCATCAGGGACCCCAGCTGCCCAGCCTTGTGTGCCAGCATTCAACACCCCACAACATGACGGGTTCCAATACTGGGCTGCGATCTCCAAATCCAAGCCCCCTGGGCAGTGGCTGTGCCCCCGCAGGACCAGGCATCAGTAAATACTTGTCAGATGAAGAATCAGAGAAATGGGGTGCCCCCCTCACACCGGCTCCTAAGGAAGGAAAGCTCAGAGCCCGTTCCCCATACCACCCTTACCTGATCCTTGTGGGGCCAGGTTCCCTTTGCCGTCTAGGTAGGAGACATGAACTAGAACCAGAGCAGAGAGAGAGGGGAGCCTGGGGTTTTGCCTGTGGTAGCACCGCCCACCCGAGTCCTGCTCCATCCACCAGCCAGCCCATCGCCCCTCCTGTGACGACTCTGTTTCTGTCCCCGCCCCACATAGGGCCTGGGCAGTCACCTCTCACAGCTGTCTCGGCACAGCCTTTAGGGATGTTGGTGGCCAAGGCCAGCTCTACCAGGTTCACCTCTCGGTCCTCAGGGAAGTACAGCTCACCCTCTCTGGCAGGGCGCAGGAGCAGCGCCTCCTGGGACCCATAACCACACACAGCCTGAGCAGAGAGAGGACCAGAGGGCAGGCTGAATCCAGGGAGGGAAGAGGCGCTCTACAGATCCTGCCAGGGAGTCTACACTGAGGCAAATCCAAAAGTCCCGAGAAAGGGGAGATGCCCCAGGCCTCAAGCCTATTGCTGGGAATCTGGCCGCAGCATCGAGCACTCGCTGGGTCAGGGAGTAGAACATGGTCCCTCCACCCCGATTTGTACGGGCTCTGAGCCCCACACCCCTCTGCTGCTGGTCCTCACACTCACCCAACTTTGAAAACACGACTCTTTTTTTTAAAAGTAGGCTCCATGCCCGATGTGGGGCTCAAACTCACAACCCTGAGATTAGGAGCCACATGCTCTACTGAGCAAGCCAGCTAGGCACCCCAACACTACTCTCTTCTCAACCTGACCTCCTCCCCTCGAGTCCCTACCCCACAACAACTATGCAGGACATTTTAACATCCACATTTGTGCCCAGGCTCCTCCCTTACCCAGAATGTCCCCCTCTTCCCCTCTTAGCTGAGTCTAATGCAAGCCTCCCTTCAAAGCCTGCATCGAGTCCCAGCTCTTCCAAGAAGGCTTCCCGAACCTCCGGGCCCCCCGGCACTATGGCGGCCATGAGCTTCCCTTGTGCACACACTGGGTCTTCATGTGTCTCTCCGTGGTGCCAGCCCCGAGCAGCGCACAGAGGTGGGTCGTGCCAGCCGAGGCCTCCGCAGCCTGGGCTCGACTCACCTCCACGCTGCTCCATCGGAGAGCCCTGTTGAAATCCTCGACGGTCAGCTTCCGCCGTTTGGTGTGTTTCATGAACTGCGAGCTATTCTGAGAGGGGAGGAACAAAGTCAGGGGACAGAGAGAAGGGGGTACGGAGTCCCCCCCAGGGGAGAGAGACAGATGGAAGGCAAAAAGGACCCCGAACAGAGACCAAAACGCCCAGACTCCAGCGCTGGTCTTGTGCAAACAGCCCTTGATGTAATGTTCCCTCTCTGGGACCCAGTTTCTCGCATGTAGAATATGAACTCGTGTGGCCTGCCCAGCATGGCTGTCAAGAAGACGGGCACGTGAGACCATGCACAGCCAGCACCGTTCACCAGGAAGCCCCGCTGGCTCAAAGGGGAACTCTGGAGAGGGCAGGGATGGCCTCCTCCATTGCCTTGAAGCCCAAGTAGGGGCCGCACCCATACCTGTGTAATACATCCCTGCAGGAGGGGGCGACCACCGGGAGGGGAGAGCAGGGAGGGTGCAGGGAGGGAAGGGGAGCGGACCTGCGTGGCCTCTCTGAGCCGGTAGCACACGTCCTCCGCGAGCAGGGCCGCCACCTCGTCGCTCAGCTCCAGGCCCGTGCTCTCTGCCATGAGCCGGACCGACTCCCGAGGGATCTCCACAAACCGCCGCTCTTCCCGCTCTGACATGGCTCCGCTGGAGCTGGGAGCCAGGAGAGAAGGCCTAAAAAGCCACCCAGGCCCCCTCCGAGCACAGAAGCCTGCCTCAAGGCCTTCTGAGCCAGGCTCCCTGCTCTTGCTCCAGAAACCCCAAACAAGGCGCCACTGAGGCAAAGTGTAAGAAACAGACGAGCCGGGTCAGACAAGAGTGTTGCCTGAGAAAGGGCCTGGCCTTGGGAGTTCATGGAACTGGGCCCCAGCCGTGCCCTACCACTTCCTGAGTGAACGTGGCCGAGGTCTGTCAGCCTGAGCCCTGGTGTCCCAACCTGGGGAACACAGGCAATCGCCCCCGCCCTCCCTAACTCACGGGGCTGCTGTGAAGATGAATGAGCTGGTGCAGGAGGAAGCCAGGGACTAGAACGGTACCCAGATGGACAACGAAAGATGTAACCACGGTCAGTTACAAGTAAAAACGTCATGTCTTCCTCCCCGATTCTTGCTACAACCACTACCTACTGAGTCTTGATGAAAACAGTACTTTCCCCCTTGCTCAAAAGCCTTCAGTCCTTCCCCACAGGTTCTAAAAGAAACTCTCAACTCCCCAGCTTGACATTCTGGGTTTGGTCCCAAATCCCCACAGGTGTTCAAGCTGATCCCTCCTCCCAGGAAGACCAGCCTAGTGTCCTCCCACCTGCCTTGCGCTCCTCCACCAGTGCTCAGGCTGGTCTGCCTCCCCCTTTACTCCAAGCCCCCACCCTCTCCTCTTTGCTAAGGTGAAGCCAGGCTTCCCTGTAAGGTCTTCCTGCCCGTATGCCACTGGGGACTGTCAGGCTTTCAGCAGCTGGGCTTTTTGCCCATGTTTCTGGTCTTCCCCAGTCTGGCCACGAGGCCTAAAGGCAGGAACCTGTTCTTCCGTTCACAGGATATGGCAGAGTAAGAATCCAACAAAAACAGTGGCCGATGAAGGACTCTGACACAATTAGAAGGCAGGCCCATAAGGGCCAGAGTGAGGTGTCAGCACCATGGGCAGCAGGGCTCCAGTTCCAGGGTGACCCACCCAGGAGCTGCCCCACTCCTCCTCTCTGGCAAGGCTCACTGGGTCACGAGTGATCTCCAGGTCCCTAGATCCAATGGGCATCCTACCCTGGCCTCCCGTATGCCTCCCAGTGGCTCCACACTGGCTCTGGAATAGAGAACAGACCTGGTTCCCAGGTCCTGCATGTCCACCGACTTCTGCAACATTTCTCTCCTGTGTTCTGCATTCCCACCATGGCCTCTTTCCATTCCCCCGCAAAACACCTGCTATCAGGACGTTCATACACTGCGCTACTGGAAACACTCTCCTCCTCCACTCCCAATCTCTAGGTCTAGTGGACTCCTAAGAGGCTCCCTCAAGTCTCAGTTCAAATGTCACTTGCTCCAGGAAGTCTCCTCAGACCTCCACAGTGTCCGGGTACTTTGCCTTCAAAGCAATTATCACAGTTTGTAATTACGTATCTGTGTAACTTTGTGATTAACTCCTAACTCCCCCACTAGATAGTAAGCTCCACACCAGCTAGGATCGTCATGCCTGTTTGCTCACCTTTGCATCCCCAGCGTCGGGCACACTGTCAGCACATAATACGCCCTCAATAAACACTTGCTGCAAAAACGAACAAAAAACAGCTATTTTTTCTAAACACACGCAATGCCTGAGGCACAAAGCTAAGTGCTTTATATGGCTCACACTTCATTTTATCCTCATTAACAATGAAATAAGTATTATATAAGTACTACGTCAATTTCACAGTCAAGGAAATCAAAGCTCTGAGGGATTCATGTTCAGTGACTTGTCCAAGACCACCCAGCGAGCACTAAGTAGGGAGCAGGGACCAACTCTTGTTCCGAATCAAGTGAGTGGCGGGCTGTGTGGGGAACAAGGCCTGCATTCCCAGCCCGAAGATTTGGCGTTGGAGACCCGCCAACGGATAATTCTGAAGTTTCTGTTTCCCTGTCCGTGAAATGAGAATATGAAGTCCTGCCCACGCGGAAAGCGCGGATGGAGTTTCCCTACTGGATGCCCACATTAAGACCCACAAAGTCCAGGTTCTGACCAAGGTCTCCCTCCACCCCAATCTCCTCTCTGCATCCTCAGAGCCACTAGCCACACTGGGAAAGAGCGTGGGAACTGACCGCCACCGGGCTCAGGGGTGTGCATCCCCCCACCAAGCCTCGCTTCATCCCCGATCCAGAAGTGGCGGGGTGGGGTGGAAGAGGTCAGGGGTTACCGAACTTGGGTCACGTGGTCAGAGAAGGGGGCGGGCCCCCAGAGGAGCAGGCCCTAAGACCGGTGAGTGCGAGGCCCTGCGAGGGACTGCTCACCTGAGGGCTCCGGGCGCAGCGAAGGGGTCTACCCAGACCGCGGCGGTGGCGGTGGCGGCGGCGGCAGCGCCCACTCACCCTGCTCACCCTAATTCCCTCTCTCTGAGCCCAGGCCCCACCTTCCAAGAGCACAGCCAATCGGCGAGCGCCTTGCGAAGTTCCCGCCCTCCCGGGGGCTTCCGGCCAAGCGGTTGGCCTCTGTGAAGGGGCTGTAAAACCATCTGGGCGCGATGGGGTCACGTGATGCCGAGGCGTCGGGCTTCTTAAAGCAACAGCTCTTGGGAATTTTTGCGAGTAGATACCTATGGTTTGGCTTGAAAAGCGTATGGTCAAGAATAGCGTCCTTATTCCTTTAGTCTAGTCTGCTCCTGAGTACGTACGCGACTGCAACGAAGCTTTAAACTTTAATGTCTAACCAAAGTTTTCTTCGCCCGCTTGCTGGGGCTCAGCTTACCCCTCCAACATCACCTGCACTTCCCTTTCCCGCCGCAGGGTTGGAGCTCCCGGTGGGTATTCTCTTGCGGACAGAAGGGTCTTCCCACTGGCCCGAACTCAACGTGCAAGCTGCAGACGCCAGGGCCATGCTCACTCTGACACCCTACCTCCTATCTTTTTCATTCCTGTTCTTACTGAACAAAAGCCCAAACATAAGCCCTCACCTGCCTCGCAGACTTCCTTGACTGATCTCCCTGCACCCACTTTCCCGAACTTGCGCAGTTCTCAGTTCAGAACCAAGTGGGGTTAGTGAGTCAAGTATAGTATCTGGAGTCAGACTAACCTGGGTCCAAATTCTGCCACCAATTTGGGGCAAATTACCTAACCACATTTTCGCCCAACTACAAAATGGGGTAGTAATACCCACCTCACCGGATTACTGTAGATTAAATGAGATCATGTCTATGAAAGCACTTGACAGAGTTGTGGTCGGACCTTCTTTCACATAACGGGCAGCAGACAGTGAATCAATTCCTTTATGTTCATCCAAGATGAGGTAGTTGGCAACAGGCTGTTCATTACAGAGAGGAATATTCCGCGAGGGAGCGTGACTGTATACATTCTAGCCCTTCCTCCCTCTCTGGGTTAGATGCTGCTGCCTCCAGAAAGGATCCTCCCAGGACAGAGCGGGGAAAGCCAGATAGAGGTGACTCAGGTTGCCATGGCAACAGCCCCTAAGGAGCCCATGACCCCCCTAGGTCTCTTCCAGTTACATTCAGAAAGACACTAGCAGTAGTTTTCAGTACTGCGCTTCAATGCTGCAGTGTCTGCCCACCTCTGCATAAAGGGAAGGGGTAGGGACTCCTCTGACGTCCTGAGTCTGAAGTCAGCTTAGCAAGATCTGGGCTCCTGGCTGAGGTGTTTAATTAGTCTGGAGAGCCACTGGCAACCTTGGAGGCAGGAGACAATGGCGGAAGGCCCTGGGGCCTGTGGGATATACTGACACTGTATTCAAGCTATCTGGGGCCCATCTGCCCCCAAGCTCGGGTGGAGGCAGGGGTTAAGGGAAGCAGTAGTGAGACCCACATGGCCACAGGTAAGAAAGCTGGGTCCACTCACTCCCCAGCCACCTAGTGCCTGGCAAAGAGAGCTAATGAAGGCTTTGGTGCCAGATGGACAGTTTAAAAACAAAACAAAAGCCCTACCACTCACTAGAGCTGTGTGACTGTACGCATTCTAGTTGAGGTGTCTCACCTGTTTTGTCGGCCGTCAAGTGGAGTAACAGACGCGACTCCATGGAACCCTTGTGAACAATCCGGTAGCGTGTCAAAGACTTAGCACTAGCAGGCAGATATTCCTGTTACCTGTGACCTTTGTAAGAGGCTGTAACTTTCAGTTACAAAACCTTAGAAGCATCCTGGAGACCATCTCCAGGCCATCCGCACTTGCTCCCTTTCCCCGACAGCGCGTGCCTTCCTGATGGGTGCCACCCCCCACATCCTCACCACCACCTTCGTGCCCAGGTTCCACGAGCAGCTTCCGTCCATCAGTTGCTTCCTTTCTAGGCCCGTGTTACTTCCAGGTTCTCCGCAACACAATTTACAGATGGGAGGCTCCCTCTGAGAACTTGAGAGGAATTTTGCTCTTGGTGACACACATGGTGTTTACAGCTTAGGGGGAGTCCCTACAACCCGGGTGATCCACTCAGAGTACAACAAAGTGGTGGCACAACTATAATGTGGTTTCCGTGGGAAAATTCACTGCAAATCCAGCCCAGAAACTGTCCCCAGATTCAACAAACTTGGAAAACGTGGCCCAGTCCCAAGAGCTGGAGATAGAAAAATTAAAGGGAAAGAGATGCATGTGAATCCACAGTTATCAGTTATCAAGAAAATAACAAACTTGGGGCAGCTGGCCGACTCGGCAGGTTAAAACTCTGCCTTCCGATCAGGTCATGATCTCAGGGTCCTGGGAGACCCCTGATCAGCGGGGAGCCTGCTTCCCCGCGCCCCCCCCCCACACCGCCTGCTACTCTGCCTACTTGTGATCTCTTTGTCAAATACATAAAATCTTTTTTTTTTTAAGATTTTATTTATTTCACAGACAGAAATTACAAGTAGGCAGAGTAGCAGGCGGGGAGAGAGGAGGAAGCAGGCTCCCTGCCGAGCAGAGAGCCCGATGCGGAGCTCGATCCCCAGACCCTGGGATCATGACCTGAGCCGAAGGCAGAGTCTTAACCCACTGAGCCACCCAGGTGCCCCAATAAATAAAATCTTAAAAAATAAAAAAAGAGAGCCCCTGGGTGGCTCAGTGGGTTAAAGCCTCTGCCTTCGGCTCACATCATGATCCCAGGGTCCTGGGATTGAGCCCCGCATTGGGCTCTCTGCTTGGCGGGGAGCCTGCTTCCTCCTCTCTTCCTGCCTCTCTGCCTACTTGTGATCTCTCTCTCTGTCAGATAAATAAATAAATAAAATCTTAAAAAAAAAAAAAAAAACTTTACATAATAATGAGGGACACCGGGGCGCCTGGGTGGCTCAGTGGGTTAAAGCCTCTGCCTTCGGCTCAGGTCATGATCCCGGGGTCCTGGGATCGAGCCCCACATCGGGCTCTCTGCTCAGCGGAGAGCCTGCTTCCTCCTCTCTCTGCCTGCCTGTCTGCCTACTTGTGATCTCTGTCAAATAAATAAATAAAATCTTATAAATAAATAAATAATTAGAAAAATAATGAGGGGCACCTGGTTGGCTCAGTCAGTGGGGCAGGTAGCTCTTGATCTCAGAGTCACGAGTTCAAGCCCCACCCTGGGTGTAGAGATTACTTAAAAGAGGAACCGGTTAGGGGAGCCTGGGTGGCACAGAGAAGGGGTCCACTTTCCGTGTTGGCTCAGGTTGTCATCTCAGGGTCATGAGATGGGGCCCCGCATCAGGTTCTGTGCTCAGTGAGCTGTCTGCTGAGATTCTCTCTTCCTCTCCCCTTCCCACTCATGCTATCTAAAATAAATAGATCAATCTTAAAAACACAGAGAGAGGGCACCTGGGTGGCTCAGTCAGTTGAGGATCTGCCCTCGGCTCAGGTCATGACCCCAGGGTCCTGGGATCCAGCCCCACATTAGGGCTCCCCACTCAGTGGGAAGCCTGTTTCTCCCTCTGCCTCTACCTGCTTCCATTTGTGGGCTCTCTCTGTCAAATAAATAAAAATCTTAAAAAAGAGAAAGAAATAAAGGTTATAAAAAGAAATGGGAGACGGTTATAAAACGTTTTGTGACACACTGTAGAGGTATGAATGGAAAAGCCTCCACCTATCTGTCCAGGAGTGGTGAAGGCAAGGAGAAAGAAACCACATTTAAGTGTCATTTTCTTACCATGTTCCAGCCACTATTCTGGATGCTTCTTATGGGGGGGGTCTCTGGACCTTGGCATGATTGACATTTGGAACCAAGTAATTCTTTGTTGGGGAGCGGGGTCCTAGACACTGAAGGATGCCACGCAGCACCCCTGGCCTCTTCCCACTAGAAGGCAGTAGTACCATCCATAGTTGTTACAGCCCAAATAAATGTCATTGCCAAATGTCCCCAGGGTGCAAAAATCACCCCCACTCAGAATCACTGCTTTAATGCATTAGGGCACAATCATCACAATTAATAGTTGAGGGCCTATCAGGGGCCAGACGCCGTGCAAGCCACTTGCATGTGTAAGCTCACACCAGCAGCGACCACCCAAAGAGGGATGTAAGCCCATTTCATCATGAGAAAACGTAAGGTCACCCAGCTAGAACTGAAACCCAGTTTTACACCAACCCAAATACCACGCTTTCTAGGACACAATTCTGCTTCCCAAGGAAGTAAAAGAAAGCTGAAAAAGAAGAAAAAGGGAGGCGGGGGAGAAGGATGATTGAGGTTTGCTGGATCGGCAGGCAGCCAGGAGACAGGCTGGGAGAGGGCATACCAAGGCAGAGAATTCTATGACAAAAGCAGAGTGTGGGCATCCTGGGAGGGAAGGCGGCATATCTGTTTAGTCTTCCAGTCATTTCACGGATTTTGACCATGTCACCCCCTACGGACATTTTAAGCCTGTTCCCATTTTCAGTTCAGCTTAGGGATCGATCAGCATTGAAAGGCCTCCGTTGTCTGTGAAGCCATCCTAGGGAGGGCTGTGTTGGGATCCCGAAGTCTGGGTCATTTCTGTCCTCATTTCCTTCCCCCGACCCAACCATCTCGTCTCCCCTCACGCCCAGCTACACCCTTTGTGTTTAAGGGTGAGGGAAGCGCAAATACTCTACAACTCGATCGGGACTGGGACTGGCTCTAACGACAGCATCATTTGCTGGAAGCCAGAGACCTGACATTAGTGCCTTCTCTTCAGTGAGGTCAACGTCAACCCTCTGCACAAGGGTTTAGTCAGATCCCCTGGGTCACTAGGGCTAACTGAGGCATCAGGCCACCGAAAGAGAGACTAGCAACCAACTGGGCTCCAGCCTTTAAGAAAGAATTGTTCTTACCAAAGAAAGGAGGTAACACTTCCATGAGAACAAGACCTTTATGGTTAGAATGCACAGTCAGAAATCTGGGGAGTGGTTGCTAAGCAGAAGAACCCAGTGTTCTCTGGGGACAAGGAGCCTTCTCTGCCTCCCCACAGCAGCCAGACCGGGCCTCTGGGCTCCATGAAGAGTGTGACTACCACATCTCCTAGATAAGGACCAAACAGAGCAGAGGGTCCCAGTGCTCAGCTCACAAGCCCTGCAGAGAACAGGAAAAGCACATCAGTTGGGCTCAGAGCTTGGGGGCAGCCATCAACCAAGCATTCCTCGTCCCATGAGGCGCATGTCCTGGATCTTCCAAGCAGACAGTCCTGAGTTTTCTTCATCTGCGACTCGGGCATTAAGTCCCACGTCCACCCCCTGCCTTCACACACCCCTTCTCCAGGCAACAACCCTGGATGCATGATCAGGCACTCACCCAAGTAGTCGTCCATCAGAGAGCCAATAGCAAACTGCAGGAGGGAAGGCAGAAAGGACAAAAAGCCTGAGCGAGCGCGGGACTACCCTCTAACCCCCAGCCCCAGGGCTTCTGCCCAGCCATCCCCTCTTCCTTGCAGAAGAGCACAAAATCCCCAGGAACCCTCGGTGGTAAGAAATCAACAGTTCCCACCTCTGCCTGGCACAGGGAAGAGGGCAGGCAAGAGACTCACAATGTCATTCTTGTCCACACGGGTCCCCACAATCTTCAAGCGGATCTCATCGTCCTGCTGAATCACAATGTCCTGGGGAAGAGGGAATGGGATACTCAGATATGGCACCACCCCACCACCGTTCCCCCCGTCCTCCCCCCACAAAGCCAAAATCCCTCAGAGGGCTCATTCCTCTTTCCTCCCTCTCATGCACTTCCTCCCCACCCACCTCATCCATTGTCTTGTAACAGGGTGGGTTGGAGTTGGGGTCAAACTCCATCTCTGATGGGATGGACTGAAAGGAAAGCAAGACTGGTCAGCGCTTTCCACAGGTGCTTCCAGAGATGATCAGGACTGGCGTCTCTCCTCCTTAGTGCCCACAGCATGCCCAGACTTACATGTCGAGAGATGAAGCAGGACATAGGTCCGATTTCTGTGAAGAGCCCCACCTAGGAGGACAACGAGTTTTTGAGGCTTTGTCTCTTATCCCCCAACTCTTGTAAGCTTCCCAACTTTATCTGACACCTAATAATCTTCATGTTTTAAGGGAACCTGGGTGGCTCAGAGGGTTAAACCTCTGCCTTGGGCTCAGGTCATGATCTCAGGGTCCTAGGATCGAGCCCCGCATCGGGCTCTCTGCTCAGCGGGGAGCCTGCTTCCCCCTCTCTCTCTGCCTACTTGTGATCTCTGCCAAATAAATAAAAAATCTTAAAAAAAAAATCTTCATGTTTTGAAACCACTCTGAATGGTATCATCTGCTTTCATGTCTCTCTTCTGCCAAGATTTCATTTTAAGTGAAACAAATACAGGCCAATCAAGGCCCAAGGCCTGGGACTTGTCAGTCCACAATTTGAACACTTATGGATCACATGACCTTGGCCACTAGACTTACGTTCTCCACACGGAGGCTTCTATACAAAGGAGTAAAAGCACACGCCTGTCATTGTGAGGTTTTGCGCTGGACCTGGCCCAAGTAAGTACTCAACCAATGGAGGCTGCCACTGGTGACTACTCATTCTGACTTATAGGACCCCGAGGGAGGCAGCACTGAGATTACTGTACCATTTGACAGGTGAGGAAACTGGAAGCACAGAGTGACTTAGCCAAGAACACAGAGTGAGCAAGAGTAGTTGAGACCCATCTCCCATCTTCTAAGCAGCCACCCAACTGCCTCCGCTCTGTATGGTCTCACCTTGTTGACTTGAGTGACAACAGCATCCACAACCTCCCCTTTAAAGGGCCGGAAAACAATGGCCTTGTACTTAACCGGATAAAGAACAAATCCTCGGCCTGGCTGGATCACACCAGCACCAATATTGTCAATGGTGGTGACAGCAATTACAAAGCCATACCTGTAAGGAAGGGAAAAAGAAAGGCACTGTGTGGACAAGAGCCTCTAAAACCATCTGCAACAAGACGGTGGGCATGGGGGTTAGGGGACAGCACAAATGGAAGGAGATGGAACCCCTGCCCGGAGAACTTAATGCCGGAGAGAAGACACGATACCGATCAGTATCTATAATGCCAAATGCTGCTCTCATAATTTCACAATAAATATCCAAGGAGGCTGTGGTCCTTGAGCCAAGAGACCTCAATCTTGGGGATGCCTCAATCACATAAGAAAAACTTACTAAATCTGTGTTTTAGATTCCCAGGCCTGTCCCCAGTCTTGATGCTGTCTGGATGAGATGAGGTTCAGGAACTTGCATGTGCATTTTTATTTTTATTTTTATTTTTTTTTAAGATTTTATTTATTTATTTGACAGAGAGAGAGATCACAAGTAGGCAGAGAGACAGAGAGGGGAGGGGAAGCAGGCTCCCTGCTGAGCAGAGAGTGCGGAGGTGGGACTCGATCCCAGGACTCTGGGATCATGACCTGAGCTGAAGGCAGAGGCTTAACCCGCTGAGCCACCCAGGCGCCCGCATGTGCATTTTAAAAAAGATTTTATTTATTTGAGAGAGAGAGGACGAGGCAGGAGGAGGGAGGAGGAGACTCCCCACTGAGCACGGAGCCCCACATGCAGCTCCAATCCAGGACCGTGAGTTCAAGACCTGAGCCCAAGTCAGACACCTAACCTACTGAGCCACCAGGCCCCCTGCCTGTGTTTATTCCCATGTGGGAGGCCCAAGTACCCACAGCCCAGGGCTCATCCCAGCTCATTCACATCACCATGTGAGTGGCCTTCTCTGCAGAGCCCAGAGATGTGCCATGCCAGGTCCTTTGGTTCTGTGGGATAGAAAAAACCAGAAGAGGGGCGTCTGGGTGGCTCAGTCTTTAAGCAACTGCCTTTGGCTCAGGTCATGATTCCAGGGTCCTGGGATCCAACCCCGAGTTAGGCTCCCTGTTCTGTGGGAAGTCTGCTCCTCCCTCTCCCAATCTCCCTGCTTGTGTTCCCTCTCTCGCAGTCTCTGTCATATAAATGGATAAAAATTTAAAAAAAAAAAGAAGAAGAAGAAGTCGTAAGAATCACAGGGAGAGGGGGCACCTGGGTGGCTCAGTGGGTTAAAGCCTCTGCCTTCAGCTCAGGTCATGATCCCAGGGTCCTGGGATCCAGCCCCGCATCGGAGGAAGCCTGTTTCCCTTCCTCTCTCTCTGCCTACTTGTGCCTACTTGTGATCTCTGTCAAATAAATAAGTAAAATCTTAAAAAAAAAAAATAAAAAATCACAGAGGGGGAACAGACACAGGAACAATGATTAGGCTGTGAGCCCCATGAGCGCTGGCCTCATTCTATCTTCTTGGCTGCATTGTCCCCGGGCCCAGCCCAGAACCTAGCACACAGCAGGAGCTTTAAAAATGTTTGTGGCATCAACGAAATGACCAAATCTCTGCTTAAGGGAGACAGTCTTATGATCCAGCTTTGCAGACAGCGCCGCGGGAACCCAAAGGAAGCAAGTGCCTGCGTGGGGTGCCTGAGAGGGAGAGGGTTCCGCAGGGTAGGTAGCAGGTCCTTGCGGACCTATAGGAGTTGGGGAGAGGCTGGAAGCATCGCGCGCCTCGGCACGAAGGGCGCGGCACTCACTTGCCGGTGCAAGTCCCCTCCACCTCCGTGAAGAGCTTCTGCTTTACGGTGTTGAGCAGGTTGGGGCCGAAGTAGCGCGGGTGCAGCAGGATCTCGTGCTCCAGGGAGATCTGAGGGAAAAGTGGGATGGACACCAAGTAAGGCGCTGTAGGGACATGGGGTCAGGAGCAACTCCTTGACCCGGCGCCCGCTTAACTCTTCCTCTCAACCCTGCCCTCGCCGCCACCCGGTGCTCCGCTTACGTGATAAAACATGTTCCCAGCGGGGACCCAACAGCGACTAAACCCACACCTGCCCAAGCAGACGCTCCTCCCGCCCAACCGGAAACACACTTAGCCTCCCCGAACCTGCTTCCGGGCCTGCCCTAGAGAAGTGGGCGGGACTCTGCCCCCTCCGTGGACCCAATTGGACATCGCTATCGTAGGCGGGGATTCCGTGGACCCCGCCCCCTTTCGCCACGCCCACCAGCGGTCCAACCTCTTGGCTCGCAAGTTAACAGTGTCTGCCCTAGAGTGGATGCTAAGTAAATAAGTATTTTCTACTTTGTTTTATTTTATTTATTTATCTGAAAGAGAGAGAACAAGCAGGGGCAGCGGCAGGTAGACGGAGAAGCAGGCTCCCCGCTGAGCAAGGAGCCCCATGTGGGACTGGATGCCATGACCCCGGGACAGGGAACCCAGCCGAAGGGGGGCACTTATGGACTGAGCCACCCAACCGCCCCAGATAAATACTTTCAAACGGAATTAATTAGCTAATAAAAGACAACATGAATAAAGCGCTTTAGCAAAATGCATTCCTACAGCAAATATTTGAAGGCTGCTTTCATACAGTAACCATAGTAAGTAGCTTTTTACAGCAACCCCACCAGGCAAGCTTTACCAATGAGGGCCCAGGCCCAGAGGGTTGAGGTCACTTGAGGGTTACTCAGGGGCGGGATTCAAATTCTCGACGTCCGACCCCAAGACTCTTGCATATTTGGGCATTCCAGATTTTCTTGCAGGCATTCCTTCAGCAAATGTGGAGTACCCACTCCTTGCCTGCAGGTCATTAGAAGATGAAGCAGCCAAAATCAGAGCCCAGAATGCAGCGCTCTCTCCGGGTGTGAGGAACCAGGTCCCCTTTCCCCTCCCCCAACACACACACACCAGGGGCTTAAAGAATTGATGAGCCTTTGTCAGTTCCTTCAACTCTGCCCACTTTTTTATAGACAGTGCCTTTATTAAACTCACTTCAATTAACCAGAGTAAGCATGCCATCTGTTCCCTGCTGAGACCCTGACTGATTAAAGGGCAATGCAGGGCGCCTGGGTGGCTCAATTGGTTGGGTGACTGCCTTCGGCTCAGGTCATGATCCCAGAGTGCTGGGATCGAGTCCCACATCGGGCTTCCTGCTCCATGGAGAGTCTGCTTCTCCCTCTGACTTTCTCCCCTCTCGTGCTCTCTCTCACTGTCTCTCTTTCAAATAAATAAATAAAATCCTTTAAAATAAAAGAGTAAATTATTAAAAAAATAAAATAAAATAAAAAAATAAAGGGCAATGCAGAAAAAGGGCAGAAGCCACCAGAGACACAGACCCCTGAGAAAGGCTTAACAAGAGCCTCAGTTTCTAGAGCCAGGACAATCCTTGTGGCCTTGAGCCAATGCCCAGCACCTAAGCTTTTTTACGTTGTAAATGGGCCTGACCCATCCTCCTGCAAGAACAGAGACTTCTGTTTCCTCAGAGGGTTCATACACCAGTTCCCATGGACATTGCCCATTTCCTAAAATTGTTGAGCCCACCAGTCTGCCTCTCAGACTCCATGGATCCCCTTTGGAGGATCGGGCAAGGAAGCAAATAAATGGGCCTCAGCAGTCCTAACTTCTCTTTCCAGCCAGCCTCTCCTCAAAGGCAACTTTTGTTTTGTTTTTTTTTTATTTAAATTAAATTATTTAACATACAGTGTATTACTGATTTCAGTGGTAGAGGTCAGTGATTCATCAGTCTCATATAATACCCAGTGCTCAGGGGTTCCTGGGTGGTTCAGTGGGTTAAAGCCTCTGCCTTCAGCTCAGGTCACAATCGCAGGGTCCTGAGATCGAGCCCAGCATCGGGCTGTCTGCTCAGCAGGGAGCCTGCTTCTCCCTCTCTCTCTACCTGCCTCTCTGCCTACTTGTGATCTCTGTCTGTCAAAAAAAAAAAAAACAAAAAACAATGCTCATCACATCACATGCCCTCCTTAATGCCCATCACCCAGTTACCCCATCCCCCACCCCTACAGAAACCCTCAATTTGTCTCCTAGAGTTAAGAGTCTCTAATGGTTTGTCTCCCTCTCTGATTTTGTCTTGTTTTATTTTTTCCTCTTTCCCTATGATCCTTTTGTTTTGTTTCTTAAATCTCACATATGAGCGAGATCATATGATAATTGTCTTCCTCTGATTGACTTATTTCACTTGGCATAATACCTTCTAATTCCAACCACATCCTTGCAAGTGGCAAGATTTTAATTTTTTGATGGCTGAGTAGTATTCCATTGTGTGTGTGTGTGTGTGTGTGTGTGTGTGTGTGTGTGTATACATATATATATATACACACCACATCTTTTTTTAAAAAAAGATTTTATTTTTTTTGACAGACAGAGATCACACACAAGTAGGCAGAGAGGCAGACAGAGAGAGAGGGGGAAGCAGGCTCCCTGATAAGCAGAGAGCCCGATGTAGGGCTCAATCCTAGGAACCTGAGATCATGACCTGAGCCCAAGGCAGAGGCTTTAATCTACTGAGCCCCCCAGGTGCCCCAGCACCACATCTTCTTTATCCATTCATCTGTTTGTGGACATCTGGGTTCTTTCCATAGTTTGGCTATTGTGGACCCCTCAAAGGTAACCTTAAGGACAATGGGGTGCTAGAACAAGCTACAAGAGCAGCTTTTTTTTTTTTTTTTTTTTTTTTTTTTTGGCAAGCAGCAAAGCAAGGTTTGTCGAGCAATATCAAAGTGGTAGTACAACCTTCCCCAGGGGGAAGGGGACCCGAAGAGGTTGCCTCCAGTTTCTAAGTCTAGGGGTTTTTACGGGCTTATTGGCAGGCAGGTTCATCTGATTAACCCTCTGTGTCTGTCACCCAATCAGGCTTTTGTCACCTGTCATATGGGAAAGAGTGGAGGACTCCTTCCAGAGCACCGTAAAATCCTTTAAAGAGTGGTTTCCTCTTAAGGTGGGGGTGGGCCCTTGTTCCTGCCTGCCTGCCTTGCAATTATCCTTCATCGTTTCCTCCTCTGAAGAGGTAACCCTAACTACTGTCAGGGAAAAAAGGTGACGACCAATCGAAGCTACTTCCTGCTGGTCAGGGGCATGGATGGGACGGCAGTCAGGGCTCCTCTCATCCGGATCTGTCACGGGGTCCCCTGCAGGTGTCTAGTTTGATCTCCATGTGAGGCTCCTTCTGAACCACCACCATTTGGAGTTCAACGACCTTTATTCTGGAAGATCTAAAGTGGGTCAGGGCATTTAGGAGGCAAGGCCAAATGCACAATGCAAGACGGAGTACAGCCAGGGGTCCAGCGAGAAATAGAGCATGTTTTCATGAACTCCCCACATGCTGTGAGGAGACAGCAGGCAAAAGGAAAAAGACTTATCTGTGTCTTCTTGCCTCAAGCCTAGTTTGAGGTCCTCACTAGGTTCACAGAAGGATTTTGGTTCCTTGTTGTTAGGCCCCACTGGGGACCAGTGTTTGACTAGGAATGATGGATCTGGAACGGTGGCTCTAGGCTTCACTTAGCTATCAGAGTTGCTGACACCCCTGTGTGTGGGCCTTCCCAGACCAGCCCTTAACAAGCACTTGGTCCCCAGGGCGAAATGGGAGAAGTCAGTTATTTTGGGGCTGGCAGTTAGGAAGCTCTTTGCAAGAGGGATGAAATGAGTAAAGCCCAAAACCTCGGATACTCCCTCTGTTACCACTCTGAAGGGACTGCGGGAGTCCAAACTGATGTGATGGGGTCCATGATCAAAGGAGCGAGACTGATACAAAGCGAAGGTCAAGCAAAGCTTTATTTTGTGCCAGCACCGAGAATCAAACGGACTGGTGGGGGCTGTCTCTTAAGGAGAGAGCGATGACCCCCAGCTTCACAGACTAGCTTTTATAGAGCAAAGGCCATGTGGTTGAGCCTGGCCAATGAGATTGTCTTCACCCAGCAGGACTTGTCCTTGCATTCCGGGCTGTTATCTCTACCTGACCTGACCCGTCCTTGTATTTGGGCTCAGTTATCACGGACTGGCCGACCATATTTTACTGGTTTCCCAGACTTGCTTTTAAGTAAGTTCTCCTAGGGGGTGGGGGCAGGGTCAGTTTAAGTTTTACTGCATAAACAACAAAATGGCTGTTTAACCGAGATGGAGTCACTCTGACTAAGTAGGTCCCTACACAAACCAAGGCATTTACAAGTCCCTTTATCACTTCCAAGCATTTTTTTTTTTAGAGACAGTGCACGTGTTTGATAGGGGGCGGGGGCTCGAGCGTACAACCCCAAGTTCAAGTTGCATGCTCTGCCGACTGAGCCACCAAGTGCCCCCAGCCAGTTCTTATTATTTCAGAAATTTTGCAAGCCAGCTGTTAAATACAGCCTTTATTAAGCATTTAATGCTGTTTATTATTATAACTTACAATTAAATTAATTGTACTAAAAAAAAAAAAAGGCTAGGGTGCCTGGGTGGCACAGTTAGTTAAGTGTCCAACTCTTGGTTTTGGCTTAGATCATGATCTCATTGTTGTGAGATCAAGCCTCCTGTAGGGCTCCCTGCTCAGCATGGAGTCTACTTGAGATTATCTCTCCCCCTCCCCCATCCCTCCCCTTCATGCTCTCTCTCATGAATGAATGAATGAAAAAAAAAATATGTGTGTATATATACACACATATTTTTTTTTAAAGGCAGAGGTGATATTTTTTTGTTTTTTGGTTTTTTGTTTGTTTCTATTTTTGGAATGTTGATGAGGTTGGTGGGGTCCAGAGTTGATGTCCAGAAAAGAATTCTTGAGATGTCTTAGGTGCAAAAAAAAAAAAGTGGTTTTATTAAAGCACAGGGACAGGACCGCTGGGCAGAAAGAGCTGCCACTGATAGGGTTGGACTGTGAGGAACGACAGTTTACAACCTTGGAGCTGGGGGGAAGTAAAGATAAGGGAAATTCTAAAAGGACTTTCATATGCTAAAGAAGACTCAGGATCCTGGAGGAATGTTATAATCTGCCTATTTCAAGTATTTGTCAGTGGGCTGCAATTTATAAGGACATTTAATTTTTTAAAGATTTTTATTTATTTATTTGACAGACAGAAATCACCAGCAGGCAGAGAGACAGGCAGAGAGAGAGAGAGGGAAGCAGGCCCCCCCGCCGAGCAGAGAGCCCGATGTGGGGCTCAATCCCAGGACCCTGGAACCACAACCAGAGCTGGAGGCAGAGGCTTTAACCCACTGAGCCACCCAGGCACCCCATAAGGACATTTAATTTTATCTACATTTCTTTCTGCTTTTGTTTCCCACAGCAGAGTTATAGATGAAGCAAGTTTGGCAATGCACTGGTAATTGCTGAAGCCGGATGATGGGTGATACTGGTTTCTTACATGTCTCCTTCTGTTTGTGTTGGACATTGTTCGTAATAAAAAGTTAGGGAAAAAACCCAAAGGTAATTATGATAATTGTAATTTATAATAAGAAATACATATTTGGTCTTCTCCATTCCTGGCCCAGAGCTCCTAAAAGACTTAGAGTTTCCTAAGTGATAACAGTGTTAAAAGGTGTCTTCTTGATACTCATAACAAACCCCTCTCAAACCCAAGTTTATGTTAATGAGATGACATCTGAAAATCACCTAGTAATAGGGACTGGGTGCTGGGGGAACCAACCTGATGACTGAAAGGTTGGATCTTTCTGTCTCAACCCCTGACCTCCAGGGAAAGGAGAGGGGCTGGAGGTTGAATCCTTGACCTTTGGCCAACCAGTTCATCCATGGTGTGTGTGTAATGAGGCCTCCATGAAAACCGAAAAGGATGGGGTTCAGGGAGCTTCTAGATCAGCAAATACCTGAAGACACTGGTTGAGTAGTGCCCTAAAAGAGAGCCTAGAAGTTCCATACCCTTTTCCCATACCTTGCCCTATGCATCTCTTCCTGAGTTATATATCCTTTTTTTTTTTTTTTTTTTAAATTTGACAGACAGAGATCACAAGTAGGCAGAGAGGCAGGCAGAGAGAGAAAGAGGAGGAAGCAGGCTCCCCGCAGAGCAGAGCGCCCGACGCGGGGCTCGATCCCAGGACCCTGGGACCATGATCCGAGCCGAAGGCAGAGGCCTCAATCCACTGAGCCACCCAGGAGCCTCTATATATCCTTTTATAATAAACCTGTAATCTAGTAAGTGCAATGTGTCTTTATATTTCATGAACCACTCTAACAAATTGACTAAACCCAAGAAAGAGTCTTTGGAGAATGTATAGCCAGTAGGTGAGAAACTCAGGTGACAATGTGGACTTCCAGTTGGCATCTACAGGGGGGAGGGGGTAGGGACAGGGAACATTCTGACAGGACTGAGCCCTTAACCTGTGGAACCCCATATTATTACCATGCAGATGGTTTCAGAATTGAACTGAATTGTAGGACACTCAGCTGGTGTTTGAGAATTACTTGATATGCATGTGTGGGGGGGAAACAAAAACACTGTATTTAGAGTCAGAATTATTAATAGATACTTACTACTCATCAGTTCCTGGGCCTGGGGTGCCTGGCTGGTTCAGTTGGTAGAGCATATGACTCTTGATCTTGGGGTTATAAGTTCAAGCGCCATGTTGGGCAGAGAGATTTCTTTCTTTCTTTTTTTAAAAGATTTTATTTATTTATTTATTTATTTATTTATTTATTTGACAGACAGAGATCACAAGTAGGCAGAGAGGCAGGCAGAGAGAGAGGAGGAAGCAGGCTCCCCGCTGAGCAGACAGTCTGATGAGGGGCTTGATCCCAGGACCCTGAGATCATGACCTGAGCCGAAGGCAGAGGCTTTAACCCACTGAGCCACCCAGGCTCCCCTGGGTAGAGAAATTTCTTTAAAGAGTGCAACAAATGGGCGCCTGGGTGGCTCAGTGGGTTAGGCCGCTGCCTTCGGCTCAGGTCATGATCTCAGGGTCCTGGGATCGAGTCCCGCATCGGGCTCTCTGCTCAGCAGGGAGCCTGCTTCCCTCTCTCTCTCTGCCTGCCTCTGTCTACTTGTGATCTCTCTCTGTCAAATAAATAAATAAAATCTTTAAAAAAAATAAAAAATAAAAAAATAAAGAGTGCAACAAAATCTTAAAAAAAACCCTCATCTCTTCCTAGTTATTTTCCCACAGTTTACTATTATCAATGCTCTTGCGTTAATTTACACCTATTGTGTCTGTGTGGTATGGTAAAATCCTATAATTGCATAAGCAGGCTAAATCCAGTTGCTCTGATATCTTCACCAGCACTTGACACTGTCAGCAAGGCTTGTTTATTTAGCTATTCTAGTAAATGCGTAGTAGTAGCTCATTGTAGTTTTAATTTTCACTTCCCTAATGACTAATGATGTTGAACATCTTTTATGCACTTATTTGCCAAGACTGATGCATCCAAGACTCAAGTCTAATTATTTCCCTCCCTTTTTGTAACCCAATGGCTTCCCAGGGTAAAAGAGGGCTGTGGCCTCCATTTTGACCTCAAACTTTCTAGTTGGGGTCTTCATTCCAGCAGGTCTCTGGGCTCAAGTGGAAGACCCTGAGGGCAAAGCATCCCTTGATGGAAACCGAAACTACCCCTTCACGCAGCAGGGACTCTCCTGAGCCCACAAAACCCCACCCATGATTGCCGGCAAGACAGTGATCCCTTTGACCTTCTCCGCCTACCTCCCCTGACCCACCTTCCTTTGTCTCGCATTTTCCTTATACAAACGTGGGAGTATTTTCAGCACTTTGGAGACAGTCTACAGTCTTTGAGATGGTAATCTTCTGTCTTCCCCAGTGTTAGCCTCCCTGAAACTCCTTTTTTGTTTCACCACCTCCTGTTTCTCTGCTTTTGGATTTTGTCAGCAAAGACTGGCTGAACCTGTTCTGTCTCTGAGCTCCCCAGGCCTGGGTTGGCCTTGATACATTTTCCCCAAGCCCTGATCCTTTTGCTTCCAAAGCCTCGGGATCAGAGAGAGACAAGCTAGGATGGAAGAGAACAGCATTGGCTACCAATCAGCTGTACTGAGATTTGGCACACAAAGAAAGTCTATTGGAAGATTCAGTTATCATTTGCTAACTCTCTCTCTCTCTTTTAAAGATTTTATTTATTTATTTATTTGACAGAGAGAGAGAGATCACAAGTAGGCAGACAGGCAGGCAAAGAGAGAGGGAGAAGCAGGCTCCCTGCTGAGCAGAGAGCCCGATGTGGGGCTTGATCCCAGGACCCTGAGACCAGGACCCTGAGACCAGGACCTGAGCCAAAGGCAGAGGCTTAACCCCCTGAGCCACCCAGGAGCCCCTGCTATCACTTTTTTGAGAGGAGCCCTTGTGATGTCAGTCACTGTTTCCTAAAGACCAACTGTAGTAGCAGGTCCTGCTGGAGGGCGATCTCTGAGCAAGACCATCCATCCCTGCTGCCCCTCTTCCTGGTTCTGGACTCCTCCCTCTGTGCCACCTGTTCTTCCAACAACTAGGATACTCCTGCCCCCAACCAAGTCTAAATCCTCTGGCCATTGGTATTACAACAACCCTGAAAACCACCCTACAGACACTCTAGGAAGATAGATATACAGAATGGTTAGGGGTATGGTTTTGCAGGTAGTCTTAAACTCAATCTCAGCTCTGCCTTTTATTTTATTTTATTTTTTAAAAGATTTTATTTTGATAGAGATCACAAGTAGGCAGAGAGGCAGGCAGAGAGAGAGGGAGGGAAGCGGATTCCCCACTGAGCAGAGAACCCGATGCCGGGCTGGATCCCAGGACCCTGGGATCATGACCCGAGCTGAAGAGAGAGGCTCTAACCCACTGAGCCACCCAGGCGCCCCCAGTTCTGCCTTTTATTAGCCGTGTGACCTTGGCCAAGTTCTGTAACCAAGGTGAAGCTGTCATTTCTCCTTAATAGAGAGCAGAAAGACTATTTTGGAATTAGAGATTATATCTTTAGTATGCCGTTAGCCCTTAACAAATGCTAAATAAATGGTAGATGGTTATCTAACTTCTACTAATACACAAATACATAGAAGCAAAGCTTTTCAAGCTTTTTTCTTGGGGGAAAATTGATACTGTAAGTATGACGTTTCTTTTGGTATTTATTTATTTACTAAGATTTTTTTAAAGATTTTTATTTATTTATTTGACAGAAAGAGAAAGAGAGAGAGGTCACAAGTAGGCAGGCAGAGAGGGAGGGGGAAGCAGGCTCCCTGCTGAGCAGAGAGCCTGATGCAGGGCTCCATCCCAGGACCCTGAGATCATGAACTGAGCCAAAGACAGAGGCTTAACCCACTGAACCACCCAGTTCCCCCTAAGATTTTATTTTTGTAACCTCTATGATAGTCATTGGGTGTCTGCCTTTGGTCGTGGTCCCCGGGTCCTGGGAGCAGGGAGCCTGATGCAGGGCTTGATCCCAGGACCCTGGAAGGTCCTGGAAAGGAGTTGCCCAACCAACTGTGACACCCAGGCACCCTGAAACATGGCAAATGTAAAGCTAAAACAAGAAATTTCAGGGGTGTCTGCCTGGCTCAGTCAGTAGAGCATGTGATTCTTGATATCAACGTCATGAGTTTAAGCCCCATGATGGACACAGAGCTTACATGTAAAAAAAATTTTTTTTAACCTAGGTCCAGTAGGCATAGCAATCCCAGAGTGTGGCACACACTCAGTCTTTGTGCCCAAACTCTGACTCACCTTCATTCTGATCTCTTCTGAACCTGTAGAGACCAAACTGCTTCACCTTCCTGAACAGCCTATGTTCTTTACTGCTTACCAACTCCAGCAGTCCTCTACTATACAGGGGGGATCCCTCTAGTCCCTTGGTTTTAAATATACCATCTATATACTGATGACATTCCCCAACATGTATCTCCAACCCCAACATTCCCCCTGATCTTCAGGCTCACAAGTCTTTTTTTTTTTTTTTTTTTAAGATCTATTTATTTATTTGACAGATCACAAGCAGGCAGAGAGGCAGACAGAGAGAGACAGGAGGAAGCAGGCTCTCCACTGAGCAGAGAGCCGGATGTGGGGCTTGATCCCAGGACCCTGAGATCATGACCTGAGCCGAAGGCAGAGGCTTTATTTAACCCACTGAGCCACCCAGGCGCCCCCAGGCTCACAAGTCTTAACTGGCTAAGAGGAAGCTCTACTTAAAGGATCAGAAGCAGAACTCTTGATTTCCCATTGCCCGCCTGTCAGAAAATGGTTCTACCAGCCATACCACTGCTCATGCCAAAATTTTTACTTTTTTTTTCTCTTGTTCCTAACTTCCTACCCTTGCTTTAGCAAATTCTGTCGACCTAGCATTTCTCTCCAGCTACATCCACCACTACATTTATCAAGGCACCATCATTTCCTCTGGGACCATTCCCACACCTTCCTCCCTGCTCCCACTTTGATCCCCTATGCTTCCTTCTCCACTGAGTCATCAGGATAAGCCTCTAAAGAACTAGAATCCTATCAGAGCATTCCTCTACTTAAAACCCATCAATGGGGGCACCTGGGTGGCTCAGTGGGTTAAGCCTCTGCCTTTGGCTCAGGTCATGATCTCAGGGTCCTGGGATCAAGCCCCACATTGGGCTCTCTGCTCAGCGGGGAGCCTGCTTCTCTCTCTCTGCCTGCCTCTCTGTCTACTTGTGATCTCTCACTCTCTCTGTCAAATAAATAAACAAAATCTTAAAAAAAAAAAACAAAAACATAACCATCAATGGCTTCCCATCCCACTCAGAGTAGAACACAAAGTTGTCTCCGTAGCCAATGAAATTCCATGCACTAATACCTGTGTGAGGCATTTTCTTTGCATAATCAACACAATATCTCATAATAGCTTGAAAACCGAAGCAGATGTGAGAATCCACCTGCATTCTATTAAGCCAGACATTAAAGAAATTTGGGGAAATATACAAAATTGCTACTAATTATCACTACATTTTTTTGTTTTGAAAATATATTTTCCCCAAAAATGATATGTTGCTTACATTAATTTTAATTTCTATGCAATATAGTGTGGCTTGGAGGGTATCTTGAAAAGATGGGATCTCGGGGCGCCTGGGTGGCTCAGTGGGTTAAGCCTCTGCCTTCGGCTCAGGTCGTGATCCCGGGGTGCTGGGATCGAGCCCCGCATCGGGCTCTCTGCTCAGCAGGGAGCCTGCTTCCTCCTCTCTCTCTGCCTGCCTCTCTGCCTACTTGTGATCTCTCTCTCTCTCTGTCCAATAAATAAATAAAATCTTTAAAAAAAAAAAAAGAAAGAAAGAAAAGATGGGATCTCAAGCCAAGGTCAATATGGCCCACAGGGCTCAAGTACAAGGATGAAAGTTGATTAATGTCCTTAATTTCTGGTTAGGTCTCATGGAGGGCTTGGCTGCAAGACAATGCGAAGATACTTAGTGTGGTGGGTGAAGGGGTGAAAAGGGGTGAAGTGCACTGAGTTACCCCTATGGAAACCCTGTCAACACACTGCCCCCTGGTCAGAGAAGAGACAGGTATCGGTAACTCCCAATTAATACCCCTTCTTCTGCTGGTTACCTAGGTACCCTCAAAAGATTTATTCAGAAGCAATCACACTCAAAGGGGGAAAAAAAAAAGCCAAAAAAAAAAAAAAGAAAGAAAGAAAAACCCTCAAAACAAAAACAAAAACCATGCTACCATGTTCTTGGAGCTTAGTCGGTGGAGCGTATGATCCTTGGTCTCAGGGTCCTGAGTAAACGCTTCATGTTGGACATCGAGTCTACTTTTTTAAAAAAGTGGCGGGGGTTGTAACCACACTCTTTATTCTCCTATTTTCCTGTGCTGGTAAATTTTAAGGCCATGCCCCCACTCCCTCCCTTCCATCAGCACCTCCAAGGCCCCTGCAGACACAGAGAAGGGCACTCTAATCTCTTCATTGTAAATTGACTACAGGAATTAGGCTAAGGACCGTATGATCAGGTGAAAGGACACCACCATTTCTGACCCAGGGGTCTGGAGCCATCAGATTAGGGTTTTGGGGTTCTCCCTTTCCCAGCCACCCTGAGCACAACACCTTGCAGAGCCGCGGGCCTCGAGCCCAAGCCAGAGGACTTTGCGCTCATCTCCATAGTGCCGCTCCCCGCCCTCCTACCGCCGCAGGTAGATGAAGCTCAGCCAATCACGAGGTCTCTGGGGCAAAGAAGGCGGGACGACGAGGAAAAGTTTAGGACAGGAGCGCCAACCAATCCTGCGCCTAGCTTCCGGAGTAACGGCCACCGGCACCCACTTGCAGACGCCGCTCAGAGCTGGGGGATGGTTAGTGGACAGTGAACCAATCCGTGCCGAGGGAAGGCCAATTTTAGCCAATTAAAATTGAGGAGGTGGGAGGGGGCGGAGCTCGCCGGTGGTTTCTCGCTGGTGGGTGAGGGATCGGCTTTCTCTGCTAGTTCCCACCCTAGGACTTCTTAGCCCCTGGAAGGCGAGAGAGAGAGGCTCAGGGGAGTTCTTGGAGTGGGGCGTAGAGGTACCTCCCGGGAAGGCCTGGAAGCAAAAAAGACTCCTAGTTGGGGAAGCTGCTGGAAGCCACTGGGTGGGCATCGAGGAAGCGTAGGCTGGTTAGGGGGCGGGACTTCCGGGGCGTGGCTTTACGAGCGGGGGCGGGGCCTGCTGCTAAGGTTGAGCCGAAGGGGCGGGGCTAAAAGATCACTGGGTGTGACCTAGGAGAAAGAAGGGTAGTAGTTTCAGCGGGCGTTTTGGGGCCAGGACGGTGTTGCCAGAGGTTGTGGGGCGGCAGGTGAAATCTCAGGCTGAGGTGAAGGTTGCTGGGGAGGTTAGCTGCCCTAACCTACTGTCCTCTCTTCCCAGGGAGCCACTGGTGGGGCCCTTCCTAGGGTCCTTTTCCCTTCGTGGGGTGCTATGGAGTTCCCAGAACACAGCCAGCAGCTGTTGCAGAGCCTGCGAGAGCAGCGGTCCCAGGGTTTCCTCTGTGACTGCACCGTAATGGTGGGTAGCACCCAGTTCCTGGCCCATCGGGCTGTGCTGGCCTCCTGCAGCCCGTTCTTCCAGCTTTTCTACAAAGAGCGGGAGCTGGACAAGAGGGATCTGGTGTGCATCCACAATGAGATTGTCACGGCCCCAGCGTTTGGGCTGCTTCTGGACTTCATGTATGCTGGCCAGCTGGTCCTGAGGGGTGATACCCCTGTGGAGGATGTGCTGGCGGCTGCCAGCTACTTGCACATGAATGACATCGTTAAAGTGTGTAAGCGGCGGCTGCAAGCCCGGGCCCTGGCTGAGGCAGACAGTACCAAGAAGGAGGAGGAAACCAACTCACAGCCCCCTAGTTTGGAGTTTTTGCCCACTTCCCGTGGCCCCCAGCCTTCGTTGGCATCTGCCGAGACATCAGGCCACTGGGGCAAAGGGGAATGGAAAGGCCCTGCAGCTCCCTCACCGACAGTCTGTCCTCCAGATGAGCCACCAATGCCCGGGGGGGCTGACACGACCCAGCCTGGCGTGGAGGTCGACTCCCCACATCTCCGGGCACCTCCTGCACCAGTGGCTGATGTCTCCCTCGCCAGCCCCAGTAGCTCCACAGAGACCATTCCTGCAAACTACTTGTCTTCAGGCCTTCCAACAGTTTCGGCAGAGCCTCTGGCTCCCCTTGATGTGGGTACTGAGAGTCTGAGGATGGTGGAACCAAGGGGTGCTGGGGGAACACTGCAAGGCTTCTATCCTCCTGCTCCAGCAGCTGCCCTGGTCCCAGTCCCGGTTCCATCGCAGGCTCCAGCGCCCGCGGAAGCTGAACTGGTCCAGGTGAAAGTAGAAGCTATTGTGATTTCTGACGAGGAGCCCGATGTGTCCGAGGAACAGCGTCAGGGGCCCGAGGGACTGTTCCCGCCCGGGGGAGCAATGTATGGTGGACAGCCCCCTCAGCCAGAGGCTTTTGAGGAGCCGCGAGCAGCCGGACTGGAGGAGGTGGGGCCAAGTGACCACTTCCTGCCCCCGGATCCTCACCTACCCTACCATTTGCTGCCAGGTCCCGGGCAGTATCCCCGAGGACTGGTGACATCGCCCTTGCCTGCGCCCGCGGCCCTGCATGAGCCACTTTACCTGCCTTCTGAGTATGAAGCAACCCCGGGAAGTTTTGGGGTTTTTACCGAGGACGTGCCCACTTGCAAGACATGTGGGAAGACCTTCTCATGTTCTTACACACTAAGGCGACACGCCACGGTGCACACACGCGAGCGACCCTACGAGTGCCGCTACTGTCTGCGCAGCTACACCCAGTCAGGGGACCTCTACCGACACATCCGCAAGGCTCACAATGAGGACCTGGCCAAACGCAGCAGGCCGGATCCTGAGTCCGGCCCCCTCCTGGCGGTGCAGCCCCTCCACGGCTCCCCGACAGCAGACAAGCAGAACGGCGGTGGCGGTGGCGGTGGTGGAGGGCCACCTAAAGATTCTGTACTCGGCCCCAAAAACTGACACCTGCAGGAGCATCATAAGCCGATGCTAGGCCTGCTCTTGCCATCATTAGGGGGCAGCAGAGACTGGAAGCTTTTTCTTTTCCCATGCTGTGGGAACAGAATGAACCTCTTGCGCAGGCAGGAGATTTCCCACCGGTTTCTCTTTACGCAGCCAGACAGCAGGACTTTCTGGAGCGGGTGCATCTCGGTCAGCTCCTCTCCAAGGGCACTGGGAATTTTTCTGAGCTGTAATTGCTTCCCACCCTGCCTCCTGGACCATAAAGCTAGCAGTGAAAGTATCTCTTTGGACCGGTGTCGGCTGGTTTATTCCACAAACCTGTGTGCCTCCTGATTCTTTCATACTTTTCCTGCCAATCTTTTAGGAAGCTGACATCTGTACCTGGGGTAGGGTTCAAGGTCAGGTTGCTTTTGAGGGGAAAAAGTGGGACAGGCAGAGGGCAATATGGATTTGACTTAGGAGAAGTGTACTAATGAGGGAATCGTACCCAGTGATGGTTTATCGTTGTAGTTGAGCTCCCGTGTCCTGGGCTGTACTGAGGACTTCATAAAAATCCTTAATTCTCAACAACTTTATGAGGTATTAGCACTCCCCTCCCCTTTCCTTTTTCCACAGGCAAGGAAATGTGAGACCCAAAAATCAGGTTAACCTACTGCGGGTCACAGGGCGAGTTAAGGGGCAAACCAGAGTTTGAGTCATGGGCTTCAAACACCATGCCCACTGTGCTGGGTTAGAACGTTGTTGAGAAAACCAGCAGTTTTCTTGTTCATCCTCATGAGTGTTTGGCTTTGCTCCCTTACCCCTTTGCCTCTGCTTCCATTATAGAAAGTCTGTGGGTGACTGTTTCAGCAACAGACACTGTTACCGATGACTTGAAATCGTTGCCTGTGTGTCCTGATGTGGGTTGAGGTCCCTGAAGATGAACCCGAAGGCAGAAAACACGAAGCTCTGGGGTGATGGGTTTTGCGGAGAGGAGGAGGAAGGCCTGTGGTATGGGAAAGATGGGGGCTTGGGAAAAATGAAAGCAAGGAACTCCAGATGACACAATCTTAAAGTTCTTTAGTCCAACTCCCTCACCTGAAAGGCATGAGGATGGCCTCGAGAAGTCAGATTACTCGGTTGTGGTCGCACAGTGGTTACTGGCAGTAGAGACCCCAGAGAAATGGGGGTCTCGGGTGTGGAGGTGGGTTCTGGGAGCTCTGGGCCGGTAGCAGAAGGGGCCGCTCTTCTGTTCTCTGTGAACAGTGGTGCTATAGGGTAGGAGGGCTCCCGAAAAACACTTCTTGATTCTGCACATAAGGAATCTGGTGCAAAAAAAGCAACAAGGAAGAGTTGGAGAAGATGAAAATGAGTCACTTTTCTGAATTTTTCTCTCTTTTTGTATTTATCTGTCCTCCTCTGCATTGTAAGCTCTTGCCGGCAAGCTTCTGTTTCTGAGTTAGAGGAAGGCGGACCAAACATCAGAGGTTTGGCCAAAGGAAACTCCATATCTGGGGCATTGAGGGAAGCAAACCATTGATGCTTAACATTTTCACAGCTGAATGAATTCTATGCCTTTCACTTCCTTGTGTTAGAATAACCTTTTAGTTTCCAAATGGCTAATTTTATTTGTGCAAATATATATTCCCACTTTAATTCCTTGGCATCAGTAACAAGGCAAGACATACATACACCCGATAAGTTCTAGCTGAGTGGAGCACCTTTTCCAACGTCTTGCCTAGAGTAACTATTGGTTGCCTAAAAACAATCAGTTGCCTTTAAAAGGGTAAATTTTGGCCACCTGGGTGATTCAGTCAGTTAAGCATCTGCCCTCCGCTCAGGTCATGATCCCAAGGTCCTAGGGTTGAGCCCCGCATTGGGCTCCCTGCTCAGCGGGGGAGTCTGCTTCTCCCTCTGCCCCTCCTCCACTTGTGTTATCGAACGTGCTCTCTCTTTCCCTTTTTCTCTCAAAATTTTTATTTTTTTATTCATTTTTTTAAAGATTTATTTATTTATTTATTGGTCAGTGAGAGAGACAGCAAGAGAGGGAACACAAGCCCGGGGAGGAGGAGAGGGAGAGGCAGGCTCCCTGCTCAGCAGGGAGCCCGATGCCGGGGCTTGATCCCAAGACTCTGGGATCATGACCTGAGCCACCCAGGCGCCCCTCAAATAAAATTTTTAAATAAAAGGATAAATTTTGGGGCGCCTGGGTGGCTCAGTGGGTTGGGCCGCTGCCTTCGGCTCGGGTCATGATCTCAGGGTCCTGGGATCGAGTCCCGCATCGGGCTCTCTGCTCAGCGGGGAGCCTGCTTCTCTCTCTCTCTCTCTGCCTCTCTGCCTACTTGTGATCTCTGTCAAATAAATAAATAAAATATTAAAAAAATAAAAATAAAAATAAAAAAATAAAAGGATAAATTTTATGATATGTGAATTGTATAATAATTATATATGTGGAAAGAAAGAGGGGTGCTTGGGTGGCTCAATTGGTTAAGCAGCTGCCTTCTGCTTAGGTCATGATCCCAGGGTCCTGGGATGGAGCCCCACATTGGCCTCCTTGCTCCTCGCTCAGCAGGGAGTCTGCTTCTCCCTCTCTCTCTGCCTGCCTGCTGCTCCCCCTGCTTGTGCTCTCTCTGTGTCAAATAAATAAAATCTTAAAAAAAGAGGTAACTTGGGGCGCCTGGGCGGCTCAGTGGGTTAAAGCCTCTGCCTTCGGCTCAGGTCATGATCCCAGGGTCCTGGGATCGAGTCCTGCATCGGGCTCTCTGCTCAGCAGGGAGCCTGCTTCCCGCCCTCTCTCTCTGCCTGCCTCTCTTCCTGCTTATGATCTGTCAAATAAATAAATAAAATCTTTAAAAAAAAAAAAAAGAGGCACCTAGGTGGCTCAGTTGGTTAAGCAGCTGCCTTCAGCTCGGGTCATGATCCCATAGTCCTGGGATTGAGCCCCACATCAGGCTCTCGGTGGGGAGCCTGCTTCCCCTTCTCTCTCTCTGCCTGTCTCTCTGCCTACTTGTGATCTCTGTCTGTCAAATAAATAAATAAATAAAATCTTTTTAAAAAAATCTTTTAAAAAAGGGGGTGGGGAGAAAAAATAAAATCAGTTGCCTCAGAACATCAATTCCTAAAAGCAAGACATTATATGGTGTCTACATGTATATATCATGCATAGTATTTCTCTAGACAGTCTGGAAAACAGTAACCATTGTTACAGTCTTGGCCATGTGTAACACCTAAAGAGGATCTGTTGCTTGGTGTGGTTCTCCTCCAGAGCCAGCATTCACTTTCAGCTTCCAGCATGAGACGCCAATTTCCCTGGCAGTGGAAATTAGGAATCTGTGAGATGTTGAAGGCAGCCAACAGCCAACACGAAAGGCCACGGTTGTCTCACTGTATATGCTGGTCACCAGGAACAGTCTCTACCGGTCTATAGAGGTGTGAGCTATAGAGAATTTTCTCATTTCCGGGGTTCTCAATGGTCTCCTCCGTGAATTCAAGGAACCACAGGTGAGCTCATCCAGCCCGTAGACCAACATTGGCTCCTCCTATTGCCAGTGTGAAACCCCTGCTTGAAGAAGAACCTGGGGCGCCTGGCTGGTTCGGTCGGTGGAGCTTGTGACTCTTGACCTCAGGGTCATGACTTCAAGCCCTACATTGTGTATAGAGATTAAATAAATAATCATAAAAAACAGAACTCATTATCCCCAGAGGAAACATAGTCTATCGCTGGACAGTCCTAATTTTTGGATAACGCTGCATTTTACTGAGCCAGAATCAGCCTCCTTTTATGAGGGTAAGGGTCAGGCTCCAGCCTACCAAGAGTTTCACCCTGAAATTTTATTTTTGAGCTATAAGCGGATTTAGTTTTCAGACAACCACCTTTTGCTCTCCAGCTTCAGAGATACAATTCTTTTAAGATTTTTAATTTTGTTTTAAGTAATCTCTATGCTCAGCGTGGGGTTCGAACTTACAACCCCAAGATCCGGAGCTGCACACCATACTGACTGAGCCAGCCAGGTGACTCTAGAGCTTTAATTCTAATTTAGGATTTTAATTCTTTTCTTTCTTTCTTTTTTAAAAGATTTTATTCATTTATTTGAGAGAGAGAGAGAGTGAGAGAGAGCATGAGAGGGGAGAAGGTCAGAGAGAGAAGGAGACTCCCCATGGAGCTGGGAGCCCGATACAGGACTTAATCCAGGCCTCCAGGATCATTACCTGAGCCGAAGGCAGTAGCTTAACCAACTCAGCCACCCAGGTGCCCCCTCCCCCTTTTTTTAAAATTTAAAATCTTTTCTTAACTGGCAGTTTTGTAAGAGTATGATTTCATTTGCTGCCTATTGTGTCTTCAATCACCAGACATTTGGCCAGACTTAGCTTCACAAAAGTCACCTTTTCAGTTCTTTGCTTTGGATTTCCATTTTATTTATCTATTTTTGTCTTGCTTTAGAGAAGAGTGTGTGTGCGTCTGCACAAGGCTGGGGATTGGGTGTGGGTGGGGGGAAGGGGCAGAGGGAGAGGGAGAATCTCAAGCAGGTTCCACATCCAGTGTAAAGTCCAATGTGGGGCTCTATCTCAGGACCCCAAGATCATGACCTGGGCCAAAATCAAGAGTCAGATGCTTAACCAATTGAACCACCCAGGCATCCCAACTATTTATTTTTTTAAGTGATCTCTCTGCCCAACATGGAGCTCAAACTCAGAGATAAGTTGTGTGCTTGACTGACTGAGCCACCCAGGTGCCCCTGAATTTCAATTTTAATGTCGCCAAAGCCAATGTTTCCAAAGATGATTTACCTGGAGATATACTATTTTTATTGTAAAATATATTTACTTTTCTGGGTTTTGTTTTGTTTTGGCAAATGATATGAAATCTTCCAAAGTCCCCTACCCAATTATCAGTAAATGATTTTGGCATGCACCTCTAAAGGAATTCTTAATATATTTATTTTTAAGATTTTATTCATTTATTTGAGAGAGAGAAAGTGACTGAGAGAGAGTACAAGCCGGGGGTTAGAGGCAGAGGAAGAGGGAGAAGCAAACTCCCCACTGATCAGGGAGCCTGATGTGGGGCTCGATTCAGGACCCTGGGATCGTGACCTGAGCCAAAGGCAGCTACTTCAAGGACTGAGACACCGAGGCACTCCTAAAAGAGCTCTTAAAAAACAACAACAACAACAACCAGGGGCACGTGGGTGGCTCAGTGGGTTAAGCCTCTGCCTTCGGCTCAGGTCATGATCCCAGAGTCCTGGGATCGAGCCCCGTATCAGACTCTCCGCTCAGTGGGGAGCCTGCTTCCCCTCTCTCTCTCTGCCTGGCTCTTTGCCTACTTGTGATCTCTGTCTGTCAAATAAATAAATAAAATCTTAAAAAAAAAACAACAACAAATACTGAATACCATAGTCACACTCAACAAAACTGGCAAAGATCCTTTTCTCCACCCCAACAATTCTGGTTCAAATTTATCTCATAAACTTATTTATTTATTTATTTATTTATATATTTTTTAAAGATTTTATTTATTATTTATTTGACAGACAGAGATCGTAAGTAGACAGAGAGGCAGGCAGAGAGAGAGAGAGGGAAGCAGGCTCCCCGCTGAGCAGAGAGCCCAATGCGGGACTCGATCCCAGGACCCTGAGATCATGACCTGAGCCGAAGGCAGAGGCCTTAACCCACTGAGCCACCCAGGCGCCCTCATAAACTTATTTATTCTTAAGATCTTCTTTTAAAGATTTTTAAAGATTTTTTTTAATTAAAAGATTTTATTATTATTTTGACAGAGAGAGCGCATGCGCAACGGGGAGGGGCAGAGGGGGTTGGAGAAACAGACTTGCCCTTGACCAAGGAGCCCAATGTGGGACTTGATCCCAGGGTCCCAGGATCGTGACCTGAGCCTAAGGCAGATGCTTAACAGACTGAGCCACCCAGGTACCCCTAAAGATTTTATTTATTTTTTAAGATTTTATTTATTTATTTATTTGAGAGAGAATGAGTGAGAGAGAGCATGAGAGAGGAGAAGGTCAGAGGAAGAAGGAGACTCCCCAAAGAGCTGGGAGCCCGATGCAGGACTTGATCCTGGAAGTCCAGGATCATGACCTGAGCTGAAGGCAGTCGCTCAACCAACTGAGCCACCCAGGTGCCCTAAAGATTTTATTTGTAAGTAATCTCTATACCCAGGATGGGGCTTGAACCCACAATCCTGAGATCTAGAGTCATACTCTAACTAGCCAGCCAGGCACCCTTATCTCAAACTTTCAGTTGTTTTGGTTTTTGTTTTTTTTTTAAATAGAAGATTTCATTTATTTATTAGAGAGAGAAAGAACAGCACACACACACAAGCAGGGGGAGGGGCACAGGGAGAGGGAGAAGCAGGCTCCCCCCTGAACAGGAAGCCAGACGTGGGACTCGATCCCAGGACCCTGAGATCATAACCTGAGCTGAAGTCAGAGGCTTAACCAACCCAGGTGCCCTCAGTTGTTTTGTTTTCAAATCAGAATCCAAATCCAGAATTCAAATCAGAATCAGAGTCACATTTGTTTGGTTGTCTTAAGCCTTTTTTAATCTATAAGTTCTTTTCTCCTTTTCCCTGCATTTTATTTTATTATTTTTTTTTTAAGATTATTTATTTATTTGACAGACAGAAATCACAAGTAGGCAGAGAGGCTGACAGAGAGAGAGGAGGAAGCAGGCTCCCTGCCAAGCAGAGGGCCTGATGCGGGACTCGATCCCAGGACCCTGGGATCATGACCTGAGCCAAAGGCAGAGGCTCAACCCCCTGAGCCACCCAGGCACCCCTTCCCTGCATTTTAAAAAAAGATTTTATTTATTTATTGATAGAGAGCATGAATGCAAGCAGTGGGGGCGGGGGGGTGGTGTGGAGGGCTGAAGCAGAGAGAGAATCTCAAGCAGACTCCCCGCTGAGTGTAGAGCCTGACTTGGGGCTTGATTGCACAACCCTGAGATCATAACCTGAGCTGAAATCCAAAGTCAGATGCTTACCTGACTGAGCCACCCAGGTGCCCCTCCAGCAATTTATTTATTGAGGAAACTGGGTTGTTTGTCTTACAGTTTCACAGTTCACAGTTTGTGGATTATATCCTCATGATATCATTTAACATGTTCCTCTGTCCAAAAGGTCCTTTGAAAATAATAGTGTAAGGGGTGCTTGGGTGGCTTAGTGGGTTAAAGCCTCTGCCTTCAGCTTGGGTCATGGTCCCAGGGTCCTGGGATTAAGCTCCACATTGGGCTTTCTGCTCAGCGGGGAGCCTGCTTCACCCTCTCTCTCTGCCAGCCTCTCTGCCTTACTTGTGATCTCTGTCAAATAAATAAAATCTTTAAAAAAAGAAAGAAAATAATAACGTAGGTAGTATGTGGTTTTGGCAAAACTGTAAAGGTGGTGGGCAGGAGTTGGGAAGACACTGGTCTAAATTGTCCCTTCTTTGCCCAAGTACGTACCTTCACATCCACAATGCTTTCCCGTCAATCAAACCCTGAAATTCTGCATGGAATCCATTAAGGATAAGTACGGTGAGCTGCCTCCCCCACCACAAACTTCTGAGTACAGAGATTGAGGTGCCCTCTGGGATTCCTTCAGGATGTGGGCTGGCTGGATCTCCCCTAGACCCACAGGTGACTGCCTATCTCTGACAAATTTCTTGTTCATTAACATCTCCATTAGAAGGCGGTCTTCGAAATAAAGACTGAAATGTAAGCCTGACCGCTTGGTCTCTTTGCAGTGCTAATAAAAGGATTAGTGCAACAAATTTATTTTTTTAAAAGATTTTATTTATTTGACAGACAGAGATCACAAGTAGGCAGAGAAGCAGGCGGTGGGTGGGTGGGTGGGGAAGCAGTTTCCCCACCGAGCAGAGAGCTTGATGCGGGGCTCAATCCCAGAATCCTGGGATCATGACCTGAGCCGAAGGCAGAAGCTTTAACCCACTGAGCCACCCAGGCGCCCCTAGTGCAATAAATTTGTAAAATAGGTTTTTAAATACCAGTTTTATTTTTTTCCTCATTGATGCAGAAGATAGCTTAGTGTAACATCCAGTCTTTGGAAGAAAAAAAAAAAGAAAAAAGAAGATCAGAAAGCAAAACTTGCTCAAAGCAAACATGCAACCATGACATAATTTTGCCAACAACCTAGGCTTAGAAACTTAAGCAGCTTGGAAAAGGAATGAAATACTCAATTTCTGTTAGTTCTGTCCTTGGACTTACAAGATTATTTGGTAGAAAACCTTTTTATTGTAAGTTCTGTTATTTAAGGGTAGGGGGAGACACAAAGAGGAGCCTGACTCTTTGGGGGTGGGGGAACATTACTGATGAAGGGAGAAGAATTTACGCGTACTTAGCAAGACTAAGGGTTTGGGGGTTTTTTGGTTGTTCTTTCTGGAATCTGTTAGGTGATGGCTAGTGACGCATGCTTACTACCTCCACTCATGAAGGTCGAGGCAGTGCTACATGATCTCATCTACTCTGTAGAACTCAAATCTTGTGGACATTATTCCCAACAAGTACACAGAATGACAAAGGAGCTTGTGGTTGATGGAGCCTCCTATTGAGATGACCACACCAGATCTGCAGCCTGCACTGACAAAGCTTCTAGAAAGTTCTATGGGGGTGCTTCAGCACTAGGGAAGGAGAACCCTTCCTTATTATTTCCCTCCTCTCTAAGGAACTGAGCTCTTGCTAAATATGAGGTGACACATGAAGAAAAGATTTAATTTTTTTATCCTGCTTTCATGGTATTGTTTCAAGACAACATGGCAATCTATTTTTCCTATTTTCTTTTCCTTAGAGAAAGGAGCATACTATACATATGCACTTATTAAAAATTAAAACGTTTACTTGGGGTTTTTTTTTTTTTTTTTTTTTTTTTGGCACAACAGCTAAAGAACTGTTAAATACTTAAATGCCTGACTCAAGGTTTTAAGATAGAAGAGTTTAATGAAAAAATAAATAAGTATATTGTATGAATGTTCTGAGTATGAACAATAGCAGGAGCTAGAAATTATTACCAGAAAAAATAGAAACCAGATCCTTTCACAGGGGGACAAAGAATCTGAATGTACATGGAATATTAAGAAAAAGGAATTGGTTAAATCAAAATGTTTAATTTCAAATCTTTCCATTTTAAGTCATGTGGGTCCAATTTATAATTGTTTTCACACAAAAATATGTTTCCCAGTCTGCAGTCTGTGTGACTTTGGCGCTGGGCATCTGAGAAACGGAGAAAAAAACTCTTTTGTCATTCTTTCATCCTTTACTAGCTTTCTCCTTGGTAAGTGAATACATGTAACAACATCTACCATTAAAATCTGTGCCACAGAGAGGATTAATCGCACCAATAGGTGACTGTATTCTCAAGGCAAATATCCCCAAGAATCATGTATGGAAAGGTATACAAATACAGATGGACAGACCCGAGAAACAAAGCACAACACAACACAACACAACAACAAAAGAAAACCAGACTGCGTAAGTGCCAAGGAGTTTGTGCAGGGCTCGAAACAAAACAGAAATCCACCTGGGTCAGAAAGGTATGGGGTTAATTTCTCTTGCTGAGGCTCAGGTTTTCCCTGGATGGGTCTTTAACTTTCAAGTTCAAGTGGAGGAGCATCTTTCTTCTTTGTTAACCAAACATGCCCAGGTAGAGCTGTCTCTCCTTCTGATGGTAGCTACTGAGTTCCGACTGTGTTAGCTGGAGGTACCGTCGGACATTGGCATCTTAGGAGAGGGCAAAGAAGGCAGTTAGAACACAATCACACTTTGGGGCAGGAAAGGATTGTTCACACACTTTGTTTGTTTACAACTTTTTCTATAGAATCAGGTATTTTCTTTTTAGCCATGGCCGAAATTAATAAATGAGACCTTTAAAATGTTCAAAGGAAAACATACTGATTATAAATACTTAGAGAAAATACCAAGTTACTGTTACTGGCTTCTGCAAGCTAGCATTTGACCCCCACTTTTGGGTTGAGGTTATTTTACAGAAACAGGTCAGAGACAACCCCAAATGCCATCCCAATGAATGATATAAACCAGCACTGTTACTTCAAATCAAGATTCCAAGTCTTTCAAAGGACTTACTATAGAAGGTAGGTTTGAGGAGGTCCAGATTTCTGAAACTGGAAAGAATCATTTGGGTTTACTTAGTATTATACTGGAACAAAATTCTTTTTTTTTTTTTGGAGGGGTGTGTGTGTGTGTGTTTGTGTGTGTGCACGCGTAAGTAGCAGAATAAACATATTCTCTGGGAGAATAAGTTTGTTCCGATCTACAAAGTATGCACAGAATTTTTTACTCTCTAGAGCCCAGGAAGCTTCCTGTGAAGAAACACACATAATGATGGGTATCAAACTTTAGCTGCTACTTTAACCCTTCTTCGTTGAGGCTTCTTCTCTACCTATAGTCGTGGGGTTTGTCCTGCCAGTCTTCAGGTCGATTTCTGGGGTATTTAGGATGATTTGATGATTATCTAGTTGGATTTGTGGGATGAGGTGAGCCTAGGGTCCCCCTACTCCGCTGCCATCCCCCCCCACATACTTGTTTTTAAAAATCTTTCTAAGATCTGAATATATTATAACTATTCCTTGTAATAGTAAATCTCACTCATTAATACCACTGCAAATTTTTAAAAAATTTCCGTATAGGAAGAAAAATCTCTGTACAATCAGGGCTGGCTGGTTTTTAATTTGATAAAGGAAAAGAGTTTGAAGAAAGAGCTGTTGTCACAACTACAGAGACTCTAAAAATGCTTATACGTGGCTGGCAGTTCACTTATGTACTTGAAGGTAAGAAACACGAACAAATGCATCACGTTTTAGGTCTTTATTCACACTAGATTTCCCATTAATTTGTTCTATGATTATTATATTTTATATTTAGATTTTATTTTTAAGTAATCTCTACACCGAACGTGGTGCTCGAACGTACAACCCCAAGTTCAAGAGTTATAGGCTCTACTGACTGAGCCAGCCAGGCGCCGCCCCCCACCCCTATTCATTCAGACAGTTTTTGCTACATTGTTATGTTTGGGGACCCTCTGCTTCTAACATCTCCTAGCTGCTCTAAGCCAGAATGCAAAACGGGAGACAATTTTCAGTGCTGAATCACCAGCACAGGAATGAGTCTATAACCCACTTCAGGATATCCTTGCTTCGAAAACAAAGAACCAAGTCTCAAATTCTCTCTCAGCAGGCCTGCCCTTTTTCTAGGTCGTACCTGGGCCTTGCTGAGCTAAAGGATAAAGTGACAGCTAAAGCAAAGGCCAGACCCAGCCGGGAGCTGGCAGAAATGAGGATCTTCAGGCCTATTCCCTGGAATCTAGATCCTATTTTATTTACAACCTTGGAACTGAAACTTGAAAGACAATGCTTATTTAAAATCTCTTTGAGGGAATTAAAAAAAAAAATTAAAAAAAAAAATCTCTTTGAGGGAAGGCGGGGACATTCTAGATATGCCTATTGAAGCATAAACACTTCTAGAGGGTATACAATACTGCTTTCCCTGCAGGCAAGAATGCAAGGATAGAAGGCCAGTTTATCAAGCTCTTCTTTCTACTTGTTGAATTTTGAACTACGTGAATGTATTATTGCCTAGGCAAAAACATTTAATAAACTGAAAAAGTCAAATAAAATACTCCCCGCTCCCCAGCAGATACCACCTCCGCAGTGCAATCTTATCTGTTCTTACCACTTCCATCCCCTTCTCTCACCTTTTGGCTGCCTGTTGACAGCAGCAAGGAGGTACTGCTGAGCCTGGTCGTAGTCCTGCAGATGGAAAAAGGCCACTCCAGCCCGATACAAGGCCTTGGCATTATCGGGTTGTCGTTCCAGGACTTTCTGACTGTATTCTTTCACTCGTTCATAGTTCACTGGCTCCATCTGAAGGAGACAGGCTAACAGGCCAAATGAAAGGAAGACAGAAGAGGGAGTGGGGGCTTACTACACTTAGTTCCACGGGCCAACCAGAGGCAGCACCAGAGGACAATACCCACAGTATTCACTCATCTAAAGCATCTAAGTGTCTATCAGGAGTCAAACATTCTTCTAGACACTGGGGTTGCAACAGCAAACAGAAGCTTTACATACCTTATAAGTGACTTTAATAGCTACCAAATGCTTACAATGTGCCCAGTGCTGGGTTAAGACCAGTTCTAAAACTGGTAGGAACATACGTCGAAAGGTATTTAAAATTATTCTTCATTGTTTCGCTTCTACCCCAGGCTCTCTGTCTCGAACTTCTATTTCATAACAATTATTGTACTGCAGCTTTTTAGTTTTTTTAATTTTTATTTTAAAGATTTTATTTATGTATCTGATAGACACCGTGAGAGAGGGAACACAAGGAGGAGGAGTGAAAGAGGGAGAAGCAGGCTTCCCACTGAGCAGGGAGCCTGACTCAGGGCTCGATCTCAGGACCCTGGGATCATGACCTGAGCCAAAGTCAGACGCTTAATGACTGAACCACCCAGGTGCCCCCGTACTGCAGCTTTATAAACAACGGTTGCCATCAACTGTGTGAGGAAATAGCAAGCACTGTGCTTTGTGCTCCATAAGAACATTATCCCGGGGGCACCTGGGTGGCTCAGTGGGTTAAAGCCTCTGCCTTCCGCTCAGGTCATGTTCCCAAGGTCCTGGGATCAAGCCCCACATCAGGCTCCCTGCTCAGTGGGGAAGCCTGGTTCTTCCTCTGCCTGCCCCTCTCTATCCCGCTCACCCTAACAAATAAATAAAACCTTTAAAAACAAAAACAAAACATTATCTCCTACAAAACGTTATTTCTCAACCACTGTGTGAAATTGGTCAGTGTTACTATCTCCATGTAATAGACAAAGAAATCAAGGCTTGGAGAGATAAAAGTAACTTGCCTAAGATCCCACAGCTTCTAGGTGGAATATAAAGTTTGAACCAAGGTCTCTCTGATTCCTAAACCATCTTTCTTTCTTTCTTTTTTTTTTTTTTTAAAGATTGTATTTATTTATTTGACAGAGAGAGACAGGTCATAAGTAGGCAGAGAGGCAGGCAGAAAGAGAAGGGGAAGCAGGTTCCCTGCTGAACAGAGAGCCCAATGTAGGGCTCCGTCCCAGGACCCTGAGAGCATGACCAGAGCCGAAGGCAGAGGCTTAACGTACTGAGCCACCCAGGTGACCCCCAAACCATCTTTCTTGATAATATATTACTTCACTATTACCTTGGTATATATAAGGAGACTTCAAAATACAAATCTGTTTATGAGCCAATGTTCAGCCTTTCTATAATTAAGAAGGGAAATGTGTTCCCTGTTTCATTACCGTAGGAATTAAACACAGTATTATTTAATCATGGTGTGAGAAGAAAGGAGAATCAGGGCTTCTGAGGACAGTAAAGGGCCCAGGCTTACATCTGCATCCCTTCTACAATACCCCCACCAAGTGGTCATATGGCTTATACTTGACTAATCCATCACTGTAGTTTCATTCATTATTGGACAACCAGTTATGCATATGTTAGGCAGAGCTAGGAGCACCAGGAAGAGGAACGAGACAGACATCTTGATGAGTAAACACCACTTGCATCCTAGCCCCCGAGCAGTTAGAGTATACAATAAACAAATGAATTGTTAGAAGCATTTTCAGGAAAACAAAACTGTGCTACGATAGAGTGAATGAGGTCAGAGTGATGCTTGATTACACCAGGCCTCTCGAAAAAATGACTTTTGAACTAGGATCTGAATGGCCAGGATCACTCAAGGGTCAGGGCATGCTAGCCTAGAGAGAGAAGAAATCCTACAAAACTAGAAGGTAGAAATAAATATGCTTTGCAAGTTCAGTGCATGGAGGAGCCAAGCCATATCTGGCCCAAAGGTGAGGGTCAGAGTTTGCGTTTTTTCCTAAGTGTAATGAGATACCAATGGAGGATTTTTGGCAGTGACACGATCTCATTTCCTTACCTGCAAAATGGGGATAATCACAAGTACCTGGCAGAACTTTTATGAAGATGAGAAATATTGTAAATAAACTGGTGTGACAGGCATTCGATGAGCAGAAATGGTTAATTGAGTAAATCTTTACGGAGCATTCCCCAAGCACCTCCAAGCAGAAGCTCTATGGATGGCTAAGCCACAGTCTTTGCCTTTGGGTCCATCGACAGTGAAGATATTGGCCGACCACTCTCTTTAAAAGAAAACGTTCCCATGCCTGTGGCATTCACTGTCCCATTCTCTGCTTTATTCCTTTCCCCAGCACTTACCATCACTTCATATATTATGTATGTTACCTCCTTATTTGAATATATGTTCCACCAGAGCAACTCTTTTTTTTTTTTTTTTTAAAGATTTTATTTATTTATTTATTTGACAGGCAGATCACAAGTAGGCAGAGAGGCAGGCAGAGAGAGAGAGAGGGAAGCAGGCTCCCCGCTGAGCAGAGAACCCGATGCGGGACTCGATCCCAGGACCCCAAGATCATGACCTGAGCCAAAGGCAGTGGCTTAACCCACTGAGCCACCCAGGCACCCAAGAGCAGCTCTTTTATCTGTCTCATTATCCTCCCATATCCTTGCTACCAAATAAATGTTGAATTGAATGACTTGAAACATTAGCTACTATAATTACTATTATTGGCACTTGAGTCTAAGAATTGCTCTAGACACACACCGTAACAAAGCTAGATTTTCATTAAATCATAAGTGAAAACTATTGTAGTGAAAAAAATCACCTTTAAATAACAGTCATGAAGTATAAAAATTAATCCTAATAATTTCTATGGCCTCGGCTGGGACCATTAGAATGCTTTAATAGATTTCAAAATAATTTCATTAGCACTATGATTATGTTGCCTGCCATAGAACAGACCTGAGAAGTTTACTTTCTTTTCACAGATTAATCTTAGTGATACTAACTCTGCCATCTGTTTCTTCATCCAAGGCCATATGGAGATGGATGACACTAGTTATCCCAGAGCTGATTTTTTTTTAAATATTCAGAGAGAGAGAGCGAATGAGAGAGAGAGCACATAAGCAAAGGGAGAGGGAGAAACAGGTTCCCCGCCGAGCAGAGAGAGCCCAACTCAAGGCTTGATCCCAAGACCCCCGGGGTCACAACCTGAGCCGAAGTCACACGTCCAACCAACTGAGCCACCCAGGTGACCCACTGTTTTTTTTTTTTTTTTTTTTTTTTTGGAAAGATTTTATTTATTTGAGAGAAAGAGAATGAGTGGGGGAAGGGCAGAGAGAGAAGTAGACTCCAGCTGAGCAGAATCCCAGTTAGGCCCCTGGGATCAAGACCTGAGGTGAGGGGCGCCTGGGTGGCTCAGTGGCTTCGGTCACGATCCCAGGGTCTGGCTCTCTGCTCAGCAGGGAGCCTGCTTCCTCTCCTCTCTCTCTCTCTCTCTCTGCCTGCCTCTCTGACTACTTGTGATCTCTGTCAAATAAATAAATAAAATCTTAAAAAAAAAAAAAAAAGGACCTGAGGTGAAGGCAGATGCTTAACAGACTGAGCCACCCAGGTGCCCCCAAGAGCTGATTTATAGGAAGGAGGAAAACGTGGAAAAGTCCAAAACATCTAATAATGACTGACACCACAGGCTAAATAAAGCACGTGGCTTCTTCCTATATTTTACATATTAAAGAAACAATGCCATAAACATAAGTTCAGTGTTTTTTCCAGAGCGTGCAAAATTCCCTAAATCTAATCGCATCCCCTAGGAATCTGTTAGAAACATAAATTGGTAGATCCTCCCCACACCTCACATTACACCTCAGACCCACTAAATTGGAATCTCTGGGGGGTGGGGCTCAGTTAAACTCTCCAGGTGAAGTTTGAGAAGCAGGGAGCCCTAGAGAGTGGAAATACATTTCAATCCATGGCAGAGTAATTACATGACAGAAGAGCACCTCTGTGTTTTTCCCAATGTTCACAGACTTTCACGTGCCTGCCTGATACTGTACCCGCCCTTCAGCCCTGTTCTTACCAGCTAGATTGTTGTAGCAGTCTGTCTGCGTGGTCTGCAGTATGTTCTCCTGCTCAGGTGTGAGGGCCGGGCCCTGAGGTCCTAGATTGGGTATCGGGGAGGGCAGATTTGGATCCAGACCCCGCAGCTGAAGCAGAGCTCGATGGTACCTACTTACAGCATCTCGGTACTTCCCTTCTCGGTAACGCTGGTTCCCTTTCTCCTTGTACAGCTGAGCCTCCTGCAGGCGCTTCTCCATAACCCTACCTCCCAGAGCTCTTGCGGAATTGGGAAGTGAAGGAGCAACTGAAGCTCTGAAGACAGGAGCGAATAACTAATTTAGGTAGCCGGTATGAGAAGGCAGGAAATTACCCTTCTCCAGGACGCCCCCCAGGGAATGAGTTTCGCTTGTTTCTTCTACAGACCCTTCCTCTCTATCTGCAGTATTTTTCGATCTCTAGACGTACAGGAGTAATCAGGGAGAGGATGTGGGAATAGTAAAGCCAGAGACTAAGTGATTTCTTAAAGAGACTGCGGGGTGGAGAGGCCCTCCCGGAAAATCCGAGGCCGTCCCAAGGAACTGTGGCAGGCGTGGGAATGCCGGCGGATTTTGCTTCCTGCTTTCTTTTGGACACACCTCCCTGACCCGGAAGCGGAAGGGAATAGGCGGGGACAGCTGCTGTAAGAGGGCTACAGGGCTGGCCGCCACCCTGGCTCTTTATTTGCACGTATTCCACAAGCATTTGTTTCTATCTGCGTCAGAAGCTGGGAACCGAGCTGAATGCGTTCCGTGCACCCAAACCACAGGCATAAACTGACGCGGCAGCACAGCAGCTCAGTTGCAAGTTTTCGAAGCCCCACGGGCAACCGCTCGCCCTCTGCAAAAGCCCAGGCACGGAAGTCTCCTCCTCGACTTCGGTTTACGGGCGGAAGCACCTACAGTACCTGAGCCCGAGTCCCGACAGTTTGGTGTCTACACGGCAGCGCGCATTGCGCCACGCCGTCCAATCACAAGCGGCCTCGAAAAAGTAATCCCGCAGAAATGACCCCGCCTCTCCAGCCCCCTGCGGATCAACCCGGGGCTGGAGTTGGTGGGGGGGAAATCTCCCGGCAGCTTCGCCAATTGGAAGAATCCGGATGATCACGCACGACCAATCAGAATTGCAGATGTCGATTCAAGTTGGCCAATAAGAAAGCTAACAGGCGAGGTCCGAGCGTGTGTTGCTGGGTAGAGAACTTGAAGGATTTAGAGAAGAGGGCCAGGGGGTCACGGTATATTCCTTGGTTTGGGGAAGCCCTTTGTGTACTAAACAGAAAGACAGTTGCTAGTAGGCTTTCAAGTTGCAACAGCTTCCCTCCTGGCTTTTTTTCTTCTCAAAAGCTGCCGCACGTATAGATAGGGAAGAAAGACAAGCAAGCCCTAAGACGACAGCGCGATCGGAAGCCAGCCGGGAGTAAGGGTGGTGACGGGGTGGGAGGGGCGTGTGGGAAAGGAGCTCCCGGCGGCTGCGCAGAGCCCGCGGCTGAAAGTACGGGAAGGCGGGCGCGCACACCCCTCCGTGCTACGAGGCACTTGAACCGCAGCCAGTCCCCGGCTCCGGCTCCGGTGCGGCTGCGCGGTGAAACCGCTGGCGGCGATTGGCCGAGGGGTGAGAGGGGCGGGAGGTAAGGGGAGGGAAGTCCGTCGTCCTCGGTGCGCCCGCCCGCGGCAGGGGAACCGAAGGGCTGTAAGGGAAGCAGTGCCCCGCTGCGTTGTTTGGGGCTCCGTGAGCCGAAGGGGGGAGGGGAGCAGTAGGGAGAAACAAACACTACGTAGCGGAGGCTGCGCGCGGCCTTCGCTGCCTGCGTGCGTACGTGCGTGCGCTCGCTCGCGCGGGCTCAGTGCTGGCGCGTGAGGCGGAGGCGGGCGGCGGCGGCGCCTGCGCGGTCGGGCTCGGTCGACGGTTCGCAGGGGAGGAGGCGGCGGGAGGCGGAGGAGGCGGCGGCGATGGAGGTGAAGCGGCTGAAAGTGACCGAGCTGCGGTCGGAGCTGCAGCGGCGGGGCCTGGACTCGCGCGGCCTCAAGGTGGATCTGGCGCAGCGGCTGCAGGAGGCGCTGGACGCCGAGATGCTCGAGGACGAGGCCGGCGGTGGCGGGGCCGGGCCCGGCGGGGCCTGCAAGGCGGAGCCTCGGCCTGTAGCCGCGTCGGGCGGTGGCCCGGGCGGGGACGAGGAGGACGACGAAGAAGAGGAGGAGGAGGACGAGGAGGCGCTGCTTGAGGACGAGGACGAAGAGCCACCCCCTGCCCTGGTCTCGGGCCAGGCCGCGCAGCCGCCGCCGGAGCCCCCAGAGGCGGCAGCCATGGAGGCCGCGGCCGAGCCTGATGCTTCCGAGAAGCCGGCGGAGGAGTCCACGGCGGGGTCAGGTGGTGTAAATGGTGGCGAAGAGCAGGGCACCGGCAAGGGGGAGGAAGACGAGCCGGAGGAGCGGAGCGGGGACGAGACGCCGGGATCCGAGGCGCCGGGTGACAAGGCCGCAGAGGAACAGGGTGAGGAGCTGGCAGCGGAGCCCGGCTCCAAACTGCCCCCGACCCAGCAGACCCAGCACCCAGCCGTGCACCGCGGGGTTCGATTCCCTGTTCTCACTTGCCTGAAAGCGCAAGATTCCTATCGCCTTCTGGTGGGACTCCCCAGGGGAGGTGGTGGTTTTCATTCTCTACCCACCTTTCTGGGGGGTTTGGCTGCCTCTGGCGGCCCTGCTCTCTGCAGGAGGGAGGTTCCTGCTTAACTTGGTTCATGGTTGGAAGTGAGCGATTTTGCACGCGAATTGCTTGTGAGCTACCTGTGGAGCAGCTTCCCGCGGTACTGGTTATCTTTTTCTAAAGCGGGAATGCGCTTAGAAATTGGCGATTACACGGACAGTCAGACCGCACTATAGGGAAGCTTTGGCCTTTGGGTTGTTGATATTTCTGCCTTAAAAATATTAAGCAATAAGCTAAGTTCGCCAAAGTTCGCTCTATCACTTTGCTGGAGCTTGAGCCACACAGTGAATCTGGAAGTCTAACCTTGCTCCTGCTCTAGCAGCCAGTGGTGTGAGGGTGTGGAGTTTAATAGTTAACTAGTGAAGCGAAGGTCTTAATCTAGTGCGTTTAGAACTGACCAACCCCCTCGTAGAGGTTTTATCTTGCCTGAATTCTTACGATTAAATTTAAATCTTCCCACTGAGTCTGTGGATGGGCAAATTGGGGGATTTGCTGTATACTTGGTCAGCCTTTTACATTTTCGGTCCCTGACTTCCTGAATTGAAAAGATTGAGGTGTTAGTGGCTCCATTTGAGTAACCTCGGAAGAGAATGTGTAGAGTCGCCCCGGGGAGTTAGTGACCTTTCTTCTTTTGAAGTGGTTGGATGGTGAGAGCTGATCCATACTTGTCTGTCAGAGTAGGTAGGAAACCTAGAGCTGCTTCCAAGTCTTACTATGAAGTGGGTTGTCTTAGTTTTTATAACAGATTTTTTAAAGCTGCTATTAGTAATCATGGTATAATTGGAACCCATTCTAAGACAGTCACATGCAACTTGCAGATTGTTTGTTCTATGTCCTGGAACAAAAATCCCATTACATAACCTTTGACTTGATGTGTATCCCAAATAGCAGGTAAAAAAGGTTGAGAGATAAAGGACTGCTTTAAAGAAATTATTATTAAATATCTTTGTGTTGCAAATTACCAAAGTCTAGGGAAAAATTCCAGTTTTTTTCCCCCCTCTGGCAGAGAATGTTGCTAAATATGTGACAACACCTTTCTGCCCCAAATCATGTGCAGTAAAGATGCAGTATTATTTATGGGTCTCTTGTGACTAAATGGTTTGCTCTTGGCAATTTTCAGTAAAAACGCATGGTAAAAATACCGCTGTGTATATGCACCTGAGTCTGTTTGGTGTATAAGTAAAAGTTGTGAATGGCTGTGCATTCTAAGCTAGAAAGGCAAACTCTGTAAAACACACACACACACACACACACACACTCACTCTGAGGCATCTATATCATGAAGCTGTGGAAGAGTGTTGGAAAATGTGTATTAACTGTTTTCGCTTATTTCCAAATCTAACAATCAAGGATCAAAATTGAATTAACCTACGAAGTTTTTTAAAAGACTTAGGGGATTTTTAAAGATGTCATATTGGTGGGAAAATCTGCAAGTTTGACCTGATTTAAGCAGATAAATTTAGAATGCAAAAATTGTCCAATTTTTATCTACTGCTTGACTCTAATTAGCCCATAATGTCCGTCCCTTCTTTTTTCTAAGATAAAATACCATCCAATGACAGGAAGATAATCTTTAGAAATAAAGCATTCTGTGGATGCAGTGGGAATAACCTGGCTGTTCTCATTAGACGGATTCTCAGCTCCTCCTTTAGTTGCTATTGGTTCTGAGCTTATTCTACATTCCAAAATGAAAACTGCTGATTTTCTTTCCCTCCTTTTTGTAGGAGATGACCAAGATAGTGAAAAGTCAAAACCAGCAGGCTCAGATGGTGAGCGGCGGGGGGTAAAGAGACAGCGGGATGAGAAGGATGAACATGGCCGAGCTTACTATGAATTCCGAGAGGAGGCTTACCACAGCCGGTGAGGGAAACAGTCCCTTTCGTTGAAAGGAGTGTCTGCTCTGATTTTGGTATATCTGATATTGATTGGAGAGTTTGGAAAGAGGGGTGGATTAAAAATGGAATAGGTTTTTACAGGCATAAGTATTAGATTGGATCTGCTCTGAAAGCTCCTTTTGTTGTTTCTTATTTGTTGAAAGCAGCTGTTTCCTGGAATTTTATATTCACTGAGAGTTTAAGACATTTTACAGACACCCCTCAAAGAAAAGGGGTTTGGATACACCATTTGCTTTTCTCTTTTACCTACAGCTCAAAGTCTCCACCACCCCCTGAAGAAGAGGCAAAAGATGAGGAGGAGGATCAGACTCTTGTGAACCTGGACACGTGTATGTATAAGGCAGAAGGTTGGGGTTTTCAACCAGTCAGATGTGATTTGGGATATTAAAATTTCATGGTCTGCAATTTTTAAGAGACTTAGCAATGGGAGACTTTGTATCCATTCTTGACAACTAGGTGTATTTGTGCTCTGCTGGTGGCTTTCGAGTGTTGAGCTTTGGAATAAACAGATTCCTTCTCTCTAACAGATACCTCGGATCTCCATTTTCAAGTGAGCAAAGACCGCTATGGAGGGCAGCCGCTTTTCTCAGAGAAGTTCCCCACCCTTTGGTCTGGGGCAAGGAGTACTTACGGCGTGACAAAGGGGAAAGTCTGCTTTGAGGCCAAGGTAGTATATGCAGCTCATTGAGACCATTCATTTATTAAATTGTTCATTAAACTACTATGTATTTGGTTCTTGCCTACCAATATTGTATTAATGCAGTAAAAGGCACCACATTTTAATGATAACCGTAGCTCCAGTAACCAAGAAATTGATCTCTCTGGCTTTGGCTTAAGTTCATTGACAGCTGTTATTCTGATGTTGAGTGGTGGTAGTAGTTTTCAGTTCATATAAAAGTCTTGTCTTTCTAACTCAGACTTTGCTCCTGAATTGGTCACAGTATCTGAGAGTTCCTTTTCTGACTTGACCAGGTAACCCAGAATCTCCCAATGAAAGAAGGCTGCACAGAGGTTTCTCTCCTTCGAGTTGGATGGTCTGTTGATTTTTCCCATCCACAGCTTGGTAATGTTATTTTTAACTTAATCTTTGTGTTTGCTGTCGTGTTGCTTACTCCATAGGAAATTTGCGTGTACATAACTAATTTGTTCACTGTTCTAGGTGAGGATGAATTCTCTTATGGTTTTGATGGACGAGGACTCAAGGCAGAGAATGGGCAGTTTGAAGAATTTGGCCAGACTTTCGGGGAGAATGATGTCATTGGCTGCTTTGCTGTAAGTGCTCCTAAAAGTTGTGGATTCATAGCAAGGAGTGGATAGAGGGCACTGGGTATTCAGTTTGCTTCCTTTTTTTTTTTTCTCCCCCCCCAAGTAGGCTCCATGCTAGGCGGGAGTCTACTTCCTTTGCTGTATTGTCAGATTTCTGAAAGCAGGTAAAGTCTGGAATGTATCAGTGAGTTCATTGTGGGGCTTGAACTCATGACTGAGATTAAGATCTGAGCTAAGAGTCGGACACTCAACCCACTCAGCTACCCAGGTGCCCCTCAGTTTGCTTCCTGTCAGGTCTTGTCTTCTGTGCATTTGATGCATTGTTTGCTGAGTTGTGTTCAGCAGCCTGAGTTTTAAAAAAATATTGTAAGATGTAATCAGTCTCAAACCCTGTAAGGTCACAAATGCTCTTGTTTGTTGTCATTGTAGAATTTTGAGGCTGAAGAAGTAGAACTTTCTTTTTCCAAGAACGGAGAAGACCTAGGTGTGGCGTTCCGGATCAACAAGGAGTCCCTGGCAGAACGGGCCCTCCTACCCCATGTCCTCTGCAAAAATTGTGTTGTAGAATTAAACTTTGGTCAGAAGGAGGAGCCCTTCTTCCCACCACCGGAAGAGTTTGTGTTCATTCATGCTGTGCCTGTTGAGGAGCGGGTGCGCACCGCTGTCCCTCCCAAGACCATAGAGGAGTGTGAGGTATGCCAGACAATGCACAGAAACGTTCGTACGTGTGCTTTGGAACAGTTGATCTTATGGCTTCTCATAAAGCTGCTTCTTAAAGCTCCACTGAGCTGGGGCAGATGATGATGCTTTTAAATCGGGCTTTGTAAACATGACCCTCCGTCACTTTCATGGTATTCCTGGTTCTGTTTACTTATAGGTGATTCTGATGGTCGGACTGCCTGGATCTGGAAAGACCCAGTGGGCACTGAAATACGCAAAAGAAAACCCCGAGAAAAGATACAATGTCCTGGGAGCTGAGACTGTGCTCAATCAAATGAGGGTGAGTCAAATGAGGGTGAGTTGCTGGGGGAGGATAGCCATGGTATTTGCTTTGGAGGCCCCCAAGAAATGCCTATAACCTTTTTTTAATGGAGTTGGGTCTGTTAAGTGTCTGAGAACAGGATCCCACAAATAGAGAAATGAATTCTCAATATATATTTAAAGTAGTTTTAGTTGTTTTTTTTTTTTTTCCCGTTCGCTGTGTTGTCAGAGTTCTGAAAGCAGGTGAAATCTGGACTATATCCAGATCAAGACTGGAAGTGACTCTTAGAAAATGGACAACATACATTCACAGCATTGAGGAGTAGCAGTGAACTGCTGTGATAGCTTTGGTGGCATTTAGAGAGATGGCCTTTACCAGTGACTCTTGGGTTTTAACTTGCTGCATAACTTCTTGTGTTTCTCTTCACTTCCCCTCGAACTCACCAGATGAAGGGGCTCGAGGAGCCAGAGATGGACCCCAAAAGCAGAGACGTTTTAGTTCAGCAAGCCTCCCAGTGCCTTAGTAAGCTGGTCCAGATTGCTTCCCGGACAAAGAGGAACTTCATTCTTGATCAGGTATTCTTCAGACATCAGGGGGAAAAAAAAAAACCTGGGGCACCTGGCTGGCTGAGTCAGTGGAAAGTGCAGCCCTTGATCTTGGGGTTGTGGATTCGAGCCCCACGTTGAGTGTAGAGACTACTTAAAAAATGAAAGAAGGAAAGAAAGCTAATTTTACAGAAGGTCCAAAGATGAAAACTTATCTGATAGAATTGCCTGCAGTCCCAAGTGGGGTGCATATGTAGAGGGAGACTGAATTAACGATCAGAACCAGGTTACCTAATTATGACCGAGCGGTTATATTGTGGCCATAATGTTTTTTGAACTCAGAGATGCCTTCTATGAGTGTTTTTACCAGAGTGTAGGGACCCAGACTATACATACGTAATAGAGGTAATGAGAAGAGCTTGTTTGGATTCCTGGCTCCACCACTTACTAGGTTTATGACTTCAGACAAGTCTTGTTCTCTGAGTCTCAATTTTTCTGATGTGCAAAACAGGATAATAGCTGTTAGGCGGATTTTGAAGAATTAGGGGAAATTGTGTCTGTAAGACCCCTAATCTCTTGCTTCACTTGGAAAAGATTCTCCGTAAGTGTTTTGGTTGCATATGAGTGGTAATTTTTATTCCTAAAACCTGTTATCCTTCCTGTCCCTAGTGTAATGTGTACAACTCTGGCCAACGGCGGAAGCTGTTGCTGTTCAAGACTTTCTCTCGGAAAGTGGTGGTGGTTGTTCCTAATGAGGAAGATTGGAAGAAGAGGCTGGAGTTGAGGAAGGAAGTGGAGGGAGATGATGTGCCTGAGTCTATAATGCTGGAGATGAAAGGTGGGCTAACATGATACAAGTTAGGGAGCCTGTCCTTGGTCAGTGCACACCTTTTCAGGGCCTCTTAACGCCTCTTAACATCTGGAGTACTTCTCCACATTTAAAGAGTAAATCTGGGGGTGCCAGGCTGGCTCAGTCAGTAGAGCATGTAACTCTTGATCTCAGTGTCATGAGTTCAAGCTCAGGTTGGGCATAAAGCTTACTTTAACAAAGGGGGGGGGGTGTGTAAATCTGGAGAGTAAATGAATGGGTATGAGCACTTGTAGATGGATGAACGAGGAAGTGACTGGAGAGAGGCAGTAACTCCTTGAATCATTCCAGAGAGGATACAAAAAGGGAGGTAGTGATAGACCATCACTCAGAGCAGAGGCTTTGCTGAGTCAGTTACTCATTTAGTAAAAGCTTCAGGGGTGTTTGCTGTTTGTTAGTACTATCCTAGGCCTAGAGAGTAAATAGCCATGAAATGAGGCTTTGCCTTCATTGAATTTATGTTCTAGAGGGGGGCGGTTATTACGGTTCAAACGAAACTATGGTGTTTGGTGTGAACAGTCTCATTGGTATACCTTGCTTTCTAGTGTCACATTAGGATTGTTCTTTCGTTTTGGTTTTTGGTATGTGCCTGCAATTTTTAATGCAGTACAGAACCTTAGAGCAACATCTCCATCTTGACTGATCCCACTTCCAGTTGTTCTCTTTTTTTTTTTTTTTTTTTTTAAAGATTTTATTTTTTTATTTGACAGAGAGATCACAAGCAGGCAGAGAGGCAGGCAGAGAGAGAGGAGGAAGCAGGCTCCCCTAGAGAACAGAGAGCCCGATGCGGGGCTCGATCCTAGGACTCTGAGATCATGACCTGAGCCGAAGGCAGCGGCTTAACCCACTGAGCCACGCAGGCGCCCCCCAGTTGTTCTCTTGAGGTGATTTTTTTTTTTCCCCTGTTGGCTGCCTTCACCTTCTGGCATCCCACCTGTCTTATCGGCTACTGGCTCTTTGAATTGTGGTAATGCCCAGACCTGGGAGCCGATGACACACCTAAGAGCCGGACGCTCTGAGTTAACTCAGAATGAACTCTGCCAGTCCATACCTGATACTCAGACACTTGGAGGAATTTAGTTCAGAGAGCTCACTGGATTCCTCTGAGAATCAGGAGATCCCCATTGAGCTGAATTCCACTGAGACCCAGCCTCATGTGCCGGCCCGTCGCGCATAGGTGGTAAATGAGCTCCCTTGTACCCTTGCTTCCTGTGCTCATCTAGATGAGTAAGTGCATTTTGGTTTGGGTCAGCTTCTCACGGAGTTGCTCTTAAAAGTGGATTTTTCAGCATCTTACCAACACCAAGACTTTCTCAGGTATTTTTAGCCTCTGGCTACCTGCCTCTGTCCTGATAAGAGACTTTAACCCAATTCGCTGTTAATTTATTATGGATCACTGGAGAACTTGTAAATCGACTTCGCAAGTAGCCTCTGGTCTGGGGCTGATACAATTTAGGGAAAAACTTCCAGTAGGGCAAGTGCATCATTCAGTTAATTGTGAGTGGGGATGAACCCAGCACCTTTGTGGGCATGGGTAGATGAGGCTTAGAAGATCCCTTTCCTCCTCTAGTGCGCTTTTCAAGGTGAGATCTTGCACATGTATGCACTTTTCAGGTCTCGAGAGCTTCTCTCTTCCTCTTAACAGCCAACTTCTCTCTGCCTGAGAAATGCGACTATATGGATGAGGTGACATACGGCGAGCTGGAGAAGGAGGAAGCTCAGCCCATTGTCACTAAGTACAAGGAGGAGGCCAGGAAGCTGCTGCCCCCCTCCGAGAAGCGGACAAACCGCCGAAACAATCGAAACAAGCGCAACCGGCAGAACCGAAGCCGCGGCCAAGGCTACGGTGAGTCCCGGGGACCTGCCAGCCTCCCTGCCTTGGTGCGGCGTCATCACTGCGCACAGAGGGAGCCACGGTAGAGGCAAGGACACCCGGTCAAGTTGTAGGTGTTAAGAAAGTACCTTCTTTATGGAGCTCATTCTTCCTGTGTCCTCCACCCCCCATCTTCTTAGGCTTTTCCCACAATCCTTTGTTCAGTGAGAGGTAGTTGTTTTGCAACAGAAATGTTTTTTCCTTGAAAAACAGTGTTTGAGCTTCTCTATCCCGTCTTCAGTTTTACATACGAGTGCCCCACTTACTTCCTGCTCACTGTTGCAGTAGAGCTCCAGGAGGAGTGCAGTGAGACGAGACTCTCAGCCTAAAGTTTCTTGCTGCTTTGTCTGTTGGATCAACCCAGCTGTGTAGACAGAAAGTGAATGCATTATTCAGTAATTTGGGGGGGGGTGTTACGAAGTAAGTTAGGCTAGTGATAGAATTAATTTTCCTCCTGAATGTCTTGTCACTGAGCCCCATAATGTGCGCTCACTGCCCTTTAATAATGTTTGTGTGTGTGTGTGTGTGTGTGTGTGTATAAGTCAACAAAATTTTTGAGTGTCTGCTGTGTGCTAGGCAGTGGGAATACCAGCTTCTTACCCTAGATGAGCTTACTAGTTAGACTTCGTGTCATTGGCATGGAATAACGGGTCTGGGTTACAGGATATCTGGGGTCCCTTCCAAGACTGAAAGTCTGTGATCCTATGAATGGCAGATTTTATTCCTATTCCTAACTCTGCCATCTATCCTTTTTTTTTTTTTTTTTAAAGATTTTATTTATTTATTTGTTAGAGAGCATGAGCACAGGCAGACAGAGTGGTAGGCAGAGGCAGAGGGAGAAGCAGGCTCCCCGCTGAGCAAGGAGCCCGATGTGGGACTCGATCCCAGGACGCCGGGATCATGACCTGAGCCGAAGGCAGCTGCTTAACCAACTGAGCCACCCAGGTGTCCCTGCCATCTGTCCTTTTGCCATCTTAGATGTTTTGCAGGAATTGGGGAGCTCCAAAAGCAAGGTGGCTTGGTTTCCTTGTGTCTCTATTCCTCTGCCCTCCCCCTTCAGACTCTTGAAAAAGCTCCTGGCTGGTGTTTTAATTACCATTGTGTAAGCCTGACAGAAGTAGGCTTCCTACTCCCCCAGAATTGCCTTTGGCTCCGACTTTTTGATTTCCACTCAGACATGGAGCCAGGACCCCATGCCAGCTGTCTGAGCGCGCTCTCCATTTCTCTTCCAGTGGGCGGGCAGCGCCGAGGCTACGACAACCGGGCCTACGGGCAGCAGTACTGGGGGCAGTCTGGAAACAGAGGGGTGAGTGCAGCTCTCCTTCTGCTCCTCCCTCTGGGTCGTGATGGCCATTCCTATTGGCTTGGGGGAGCAGAGCGGTTTGGGCTGTTTCCTCAGGGCTTAGGGTTTTGCCCATTTAATGTGTTCCTCTGGAAGAATTTATTCTGGGAAGCTTAAGCCTGTTGATCATATCAAGCTATGACGTGTGTCTCGTTTAAGTCGGGATGGCAGTGGATCGTGATGCCGACAACCCGTAAATCTCCGCTCCTCCTTTCTCAGGGTTACCGTAACTTCTACGATCGATACAGGGGAGACTATGATCGATTCTACGGGCGAGATTATGAGTACAACAGATACAGAGACTATTACAGACAGTACAGTCGGGATGTGAGTATCTTCGGGGAGAGCAAGGGGGGGTGGCAGGACTAGAGGAATGAGCGTCATGCCTCTCCGTCCTCCGCCAGCTGTGGTGCCCAGTGACGGGGTTTCCCCTCTCTTCTAGTGGCAGAATTACTACTACCACCACCCCCAGGACAGAGACCGATACTACAGGAACTACTACGGTTACCAAGGGTATCGGTGAAGCCCCTGTCATTCTCGCCTGTCAGCCGTGAAGCTGAATCTCTAGGGGTGCCAGGCACCCCCCAAAACACAACCAAGGAAAACAGGGGCTGTTCGGGTGGGGCTGAGCTGCCGGGGAGGGGCGGTGGGGGGGAGGGTGCGCAAGCAGGGGCAGGGGAGGGGGGAGGTGGAAACAACAAAACTGTACATTTTTTTTAAAAGTTTGTTGAAAAGAATATTGTCTTATTCTATAAAACATTTCAAACCTAGTTAGATATTTGTAATCAAAAAACATTTGCGCAGAAGGCAGCACTTAGGGCTGCCTGTCCTGTATCCTGCAGTTCGGACAGGAAGGGAACTGAGAATGTCGCCCTTCTGACATTCTGAGGCAGCTGGACTGGCAGCCGAGGAAGGGAGAGTGTTGAGGAGGTGCGGAGAGGGTGGGCACGCATGTGAGCGCGCCCTCTCCGGAGCAGGCAGGAGTGGGGAAGAGGGAGAGCTTGTGACTGGGGCAGTGAAAATAAACGATTGGCTCTTATCAATCACTTGCACCAACTAACCGTTTGTATTTTCTTTACCGACCTTTCCCTCTTGGGATATCTGGTCTGGTGGGCTGGGAGGCCAAAGTGTCCCTGTCTCCACTTTCCCGGGCCTCGTGCTGTTCGGCGGAGGCGCGGAGACTACCAGTTGGGTGGTTCTGTTACGTAGGATTCCCAGGCCGAGGAGGCCCGGGGACGGCTCACGATCGCAGAGCGGAATAGCCTGCACGCTCCGCGCACCTGGCGGTGAATTTCCGCAGAACATTCGGGGGAGAATGGCGTTGCCGCCCTCAGCCGGAAGGTTGTGATTTTGCCAGTCTCTGCTCTCTGTCTTCCAAGCTCGAGACAGGCGGGAAGTCTCTGAAATCATCTCTGTTAGGGTACCTGGCCTCTTGGAGTGCGAGAGAAGGAGCGTTTCTCAGGGTTTCAGCTCACACAGAAACGAAGCAGGATTCTTGACGCTGCAGCAGGATATGTACATAGGCGAATCCTGTGGTGTGGGCTCCTGGGCCCAGGTGCTGAGAATAGCAACTATTTTATACAGTGTGGGGGGCACAAGCCCTGCTGGGTTTTTTGATACACAGGTAGAGAGTGGATAGGAGGGGGGTGGGGGGTGGGAGGCAGCTCAGTGGGGGCTGCCGAAATGGGGGGGAGGCCGAGAATGTGAGCGCGTGTGTACCGTGTGCTTGAGAAGGGAGCCGCCCCCTCCCGACTTCTGGAAACAGGATTCCTCCAGGGGCGCTGTCCCTGCGCGTCCCCAGAGAGGCCTCTAGCCAGGAGACTTGAGTTGGGATAGTTTTTGTTTGTAACTTTACCAACACCCTCCCGGTTCTTGACAAACAGCTTCTGGTGGCTGTGCTCAGGAATCTGGGAGGGGGTGTGGGAATGCTCCTTCCGTCCTCCGCTTTAGTTGTAAGTCCTCTTCCTGCCCAGTGTTGTGTCAGCCAAGAGCTTACTCTGCAAACACCGCGTCCTGCAGCACTTGCCCATCGGGGCAGTGGGGGGGGCCCAGCTTGGACCCCACGCCTGCCCCGAGGCTCCGCTTCCGTTTCCTCACCTGGGCAGTCCTCGGGTAAAAATTTTGTGCTGAGATCTGATCTTCCTCTCCCTCTGCTATCACTCCTTCCATGCAGCCCTTCTCTAGGCTCGCAGGCCCCGCCCTGGTCCTCCAGTCACCCCTGTCCCATACACCCTTCTGCCCCCGAGGCTGGCAAGGGGGTGCTGGTAGGAAGGGAGCCGGCTTGCTCCTAATGACATCCTTTCTGTTGGCGCCTGCTTCCTTGTGGGGCCCTCGTGGATTTGCGCGTGGCAGTGGGTGAAGTGATTGCATGAACTTTGCTGTAATCCACTAACAACTTATTAAGGGAGTTTGAGAAAGCTTTGCTCGTAGTGTCAGGGAGGTAAAAATTCGAGCCCAAAGAAATTGCCATAGGGCAAGATGATGGGAATAGAAAATTGAATCTGAGGCAGAAGTTGCCATCCCTTTTTCAAATGTTCCGTCCTCTGGCGAATAGCATCTTTTTATGGTCTCTGACGTGGTTTGTGGATGCTAGGCCCTCGGGGCCAGAGGAACAAAGCTCAAGCCGTTTGGAGGTCTTGGGGATTGGGGGAGGGCTAGGGAGGGACTTGCTGTTAATTTTGGACACCAGAAAGTCATCATTAAAAAAAAAAAAAAAGCATTTTCTGCTGGATGGAGAGTGAAGCTGCCACATCCTTGTTGGTTTAACCCAAGAGATCACATAAAACAACAGTAGATGTCTGGGTTTTGTTTCTGTCTTTTTATTGTGAAAAAATGATGTTAAGTGGGAGTGGGGGAAATGTGGATTACCAGGAGGGACCCCTAGCCTTGTTTTCCTTAGAAGACTTGTTTAGTGTTTTATCAGACGTCTGTTGTAGTTGTCATAGATGGAAACACACACCACATGGAGCCTGTAAATGTTTTTGCACAACCTGTAAAAGCATTCTTGGAAGTGGCCAGTAAAAAAGGGTTTTACCGTTTTAAAAAAAAAAAAATGTAACTGTGTCATTGTTTACATCTGTAACTTTTTCCTCCCCTGTTCTCATTACATCCTGGCAAAAATGTAGGCATAGTAGCTTCCAGTTTTAGAATAAATAACCATTTGGATTGAATTCACCCTCTTTCCTGTGGCTGCACTGACTGGGGTGGAGTGTGTCATCTGGGGGGAAACTGATTTTTGATGGTGATTCCTCAAGTTGTGCTGGGTCCAACCAACGATGGCTTTCCCCTCGCATGGCTAGTACTCCCTTCCTGTTCCGCGAGTCACTTGGGAGCCAGCCAGGCCTTCACGTGAGGGTTCTTAGTCCCCATAGTGCCTGCTTGTGCTGAGCGTTTGAGCCAGTGGAGTAGGGGAAAATAAATTCTAAATCCTGACTTCTCTGTATTTGGCCTATCCTACAACCAGTTGGGTGCTTAAAGCTAAATGTAAGGTTCCATTTGGGGACCAAATAAGTTTATTAATAAGTTATTACTATTTAGGAGGAAGAGCCTCACTCCATGAAAGGTGCTTGATGGGGGTTATTTCATAGTTAATTTGGAGAGGAAAAGGTAACTTTAATTAACAAGAGCACTATTGTGTTTCTAGCACTGAACTCCTAACTGTAATTCCTTTTTCTTTTTTTAAGATTATTTATTCATTTATTTGACAGAGAGAAATCACAAGTAGGCAGAAGTAGGCAGAGAGAGAGAGGGAGAAGCAGGCTCCCTGCTGAGCAGAGAGCCTGATGTGGGCTCCATCCCAGGACCCTGGGATCATGACCTGAACCGAAGGCAGAGGCTTTAACCCACTGAGCCCACCCAGGCGCCCCCTAACTAATTTCTAATAAATGGTCAGGGACTTAATAAAGCTGAGATGCCACAGGCTCACAATCAGTGTTTGGAAAAAGTAGTGATATAACAGGTAACAGATCCTGCTCTAACTCCTCTCTCCATGTGGGACACAGATTCAGACCCCCAGAGGCTTACGGCTTTGTTTACATAAAGGCTGTCCTTTTTTTTTTTTTTATATTTTATTTATTTACTTGACAGAGATCACAAGTAGGCAGAGAGGCAGGCAGAGAGAGAGGAGGAAGCAGGCTCCCCACTGAGCAGAGAGCCTGAGATCAGGGCTATCCTTGATTTCAGTGTTTGCCCATTTTCTGGGATATTTAAAGTCAGGGTTTTTTTTTGTGTGTTTTTTTTTTTTTTTTTTTTTTAATTTTTAAAGATTTTATTTATTTATTTGAGAGAGAGAACATGAGAGGGGGGCGGGTCAGAGGGAGAAGCTGACTCTGTGCTGAGCAGGGAGCCTGATGGGGGACTTGATCCTGACACCCCAGGATCATGACCTGAGCTGAAGGCAGTTGCTTAACCAACTGAGCCACCCAGGCACCCTAAAGTCAGTTTTAAAGCTAATTAATCATTTTTTAAAATTAATCATTTTTAATGGTTATTTATGGTTAATGCCTGGTCTCTGGTAACCTCTTTTTTTAAAAAAGATTTTTATTTATCTTTGTGAGAGAGAGTGCGTGCCCGTGCAAGTGACGGGGGAGGGAGGGACAGAGGAAGAAGCAGACTCTGCTGAGTGGGGAGCCTGATGCAGAACTGGATCCCAGGACCATGAAATCATGACCTGAGCCAAAGGCAGGTGCTTAACTGAGTCACTCAGGCACCCATCTGGTAACCTCTTAAGCCCCCTTTTTCCCCAAACAGGGCTGCAGCCATTCACCCCCAATTTGATGAGTGTGAAAATTGTGCAGAAAAATTGAAAAGAGACTTAAAAAGCAAAACAACGAACATCAAGATTATGTTTATTGAGCACTTCCGTTCTGGCTTTTTACCAAGTCTGAGCTGATGTGGAAATTTTCACTTACTCTCCTGGAATTTGCCCAACACTGATGCAGTAGAAAAAGAGAGTTTCTTAGTGTCCGCTCTGCATTGCTTGCTATTTAAGCATATATAGTATAATCATTCGTTAAATATTTGAGTGCCAGCTATGTGCCAGACACTTTCAAGATAAGATGCTTCTTGGGGTGCCTGGGTGGCTCAGTGGGTTGATTTCAGCTCAGGTCATGATCTTATGAGACCGAGACCTCCCTGGCCCCATCCCCTTCTCCCCCTCTCCCTGCCCCCTGTGCCCAGTGGGGAGTCTGCTTGGGATTCTCTCTCTCCCTCAGCCCCTAACCCCCCCACCCCAGAGTAAATCAATCTTTAAAAGAATAAAATAGAACACACTGGATCCTTTCAGGAGTTTTCATGAAACACCAAGAAGGAACCAATGGGGACTCCTGAACAGAATGGGGGGAGGTCCCCACTGCAGGAGGGCAACCAGGTTGTTGTCCCTGCTTTTTTTTTTTTTTTAAGATTTATTTATTTATTAGAGGGAGAGAGATCACAAGTAGGCAGAGAGGCAGGCAGAGAGGGGGGTGGGGAAGCAGACTCCCCCCTGAGCAGAAAGCCCAATGCGGGGCTCGATCCCAGAACCCCGAGATCATGACCCGAGCCGAAGGCAGAGGCTTTAACCCACTGAGCCACCCAGGCGCCGCATGTCCCTGCTTCTTCATTGCTAGGGTGAGGTAATTAGATGACCTTCAGAACATGTTAGGACTCAGAAGTTCAACAGCTGGAAAGCTGCTTTTTGTTCCTGAAAGTGCCCCAAGTCCATTGGGTACCCCTGGACCTGTGGAGACATCCATAGGAGACTAAGTTCAATTCCTGGTAGATGCCCTTTATTCCTGTGGTTTCCTGTCTCCATTCCTCTCTCCTTAACTGTTTCCTGTGCAAAGGTGGGGGGAAGCTGGGGGTGATAGATATCCCTAATACCTCCTACTACTGCAAGGTGCCTCCTCCCACCCCCGCAAATTTTTTTTTTTTTAAGATTTTATTTATTTATTTGATGGAGCACAGTCCAGGGGGAGCAGGAGAGGGGGTGTCTCCCTCAGCAGAGAGCCCAACATGGGTCTCCATCCCAGGACCCTAGGTTGGTGACCTGAGCTGAAGGCAGACACTTAACCAACGGAATCACCCAGGTGCCCCTCCCAAAGTGTATCCTGACAAAACGAGCTGGCTTAGGATTCCCCCCAGGGAAGGATAGATACATCCCTGAATTTGGGGGATGTTGATAATGCATGAGGAGCAGACACCCCGGGACTGTTACCTTTCCTGTCTTGGCGCTGGTCCCACTTCCATATGTTCACCCTTGGAAAAGGCTTCTAGAAAAGCATCCTGGGCTTATAAACCTCCGCCAAGTTTGAGTCTGGGAGACGCTTGTGAGACATTAAGCTTTGGATTTGGCATCTGGCCAGATGGCAAGCTGGGGCCACTACGAAGGTTGGTAGGCACACTAGGAGCGGGGACGTTGCTTCTGGCGGATGTGACAGAATTGGCCTGAGGGAGAAATGGGAACACTGCAAGCCCTACCAGGAAACCCAACCTGAAACAATTTCGAGCTTATCTAGCTCCTACGGAGACCAGAAGGCGACTGAGGAACGGCGCCGGGCACACCCCAAAGGGAACCTCTACTTGGCAAGTTGTAGAGCCTAGATTCCCTCGCAAGATCCCTGCGACCCGCATGCCTCCTACACTGTGCTTGCGAGGGTTCTCTTGTCCCACGATCTTTGCTTATAGCCACCCGTGTGCCTTCACCTGGATGGTAGGGGGTGGGGAGACGTCGATTTTCAGACTCCGGGGTGGGTAGGAATGGGCATCGAGTTGGCAAGGGCAGGGGCAGCCATTTTGAGACCAGATGAGCACAGAAGGGACCATATTGAGATCTCTGGCTGCCTGGGGCCGCCATTTTAAGCATGGGGCTAGCTCGGAAGCCCTGTACGGTGAAACCCAGTGACGTGGGGCTGCCATATTGGCGCAAGTCCCATGGCGGTGGCCATCTTGGAAAGGGGCCCGCTGTGGGCGCGGCCATCTTAGAAGTAAAACCGGCCCCTTCGCAGAATTGGAGCCGCGCTCCTCCCCTCGATTCCAGAGTTCCTGCGGTCTGCGAATGCTCTCGGAATCCCTCCCTAGATCTCCCCTATTCGGTCTGTTTTCATTTTCGCTTGTGTTCAGTGCTTGCGCGCGCGCGTGTGCTTGCGTGTGTGTGTGTGTGTGTGTGTGTGTGTGTGTGTGTGTGTGTGAGTGCTCTCCGTAGCCTCTGAGTGTCTATTGTAAGTTAGTTCTTCCACTTGAGACGCTCTCTCGCGCCCGCCATCCCCCCAATCCCGGCGATCTCCGATCCTAGACAATGTCTAACCTGATTTGACTGGCCCTATTCCTGGGGTATGCCAAGCCTTCCACCTGCCGCACACACTCCCAGATCTACAGACTGATGATCCTCTCCCCAAGAACGCTAACACAGGAGCTGTCCTCTGAGACTCTGGATGACTTTATTCTTCAAATGGCTTTACCCTTATCATAGCTCCAGGTGAGACTGAGAGCAAGCACCCGGCCCATCCCTCGGCCCATCCCTCTCTCCATTGTCTGAGCGGGTCACAGAGAGAAGCCGGCAGGACGCTGGCAGAGTCTGAACGGCCGTTCTGGGGATGGAGCTAAGGGGGCCCTGGATCAGGGGGTACTTGGGGTCCTCCGCAGTGGTCGAGGAAATGGGGTCGACAGATCGGTGACGGAGACCTTTGTGCTTCAGATAACCTCATGGGGTTGGACAAGGGCTAGGGATGGGAATGCAGGGACCCTCAGGGGCTCACGACAGTTACTGACCTAAGGAAGGGCCTAGGAGAGGGAAAGGTGAAGAGCTTGTGCCGGGGGACAGGGCAACTCAGAGGAGGGCGCAGAAGAACTTCTTCTCCCGGAAGGGGTTCTCCGAAGTGGGCACAGGGGTGATCAGGGGATCCTCACAGGCGTGGGCATCACAGTAAGTCATCAAGTCTGCTGCTGCCTTGGACACCTGGGGCACAGCCAGGAGGGGAATTGTTAGCCAGATCCTCTGAGAGGGAGTGCTGCCTCCCTCCCCAAATGGGTTATCTTTTGCCATCCCTAGGGCTTCTTCAGACAGTATTCGCTTCCCTCATCCCCCACAGAGGCCAGAGGACAGCTGTCCTTACAGAGCCAGAGACTCCTCCCCTGATGGCAGGCAGTCCAGGAAAGAAAACATCTCTTAACCTGAGATTTGGGGACCTACAACACAACTGGGCCAACTAATGGGACCCAGGGTCTGCCCACCTTTATCCGGCACAAGCTGGCTTCAATCTTAAGCTGTTCCACCATCTTGCGGGCTTGCCCAATACTCATAGTGCTGTTCACAGGGGTCTCCCCTTTCATCCTGGAGAAAAGAGAGGGATAGCTAAGACCATGATGTGGGGCGTGAGGGGCCGCATAATCTCATCTGAAGACCCCTCCTTCGTGCTCCTTTTTCATCAATCTTTACAAGACTGGGGTCATGTGTCCCAGTATTTTGTTCCTCTTATCCTCATCCTCTAGCGGTCTTTCCCATCCCTGTCTTCCTGGGCCAAGGAAATGGAGACGGTGGGATGAAATGCCACCCAAACCCCCCTACGGCCTGGGCCACGGATCATTAGACATAAAAATGATTTAAGGCTTTTCAGCCCTTCCAGCCATGTGTGTTCCCAGCTCTGAAAGCCTCAACCAGAAAAAGCCCCGCCCTGATGAGGACATGTAACCCCCCTCTCCCTGCCCCCTTGAGCCCCAGGGGGAGAAAAGCAGGATGCTCCCTACTTACCTGAGGCCACAGGCAGCAGCAGCCCTGGGGAGTAGTCAGTGGAGTGCACAAAAGCTGGCTGAGATGGGTGCCCCACCTTGCAGGGAGTTGCAGCTGAAAAGATCTGCGGTAGCAGCAGAAGCAGCTGATACAAAGAAGTTCACTGGGGAGGTCAGGTCAGAGGTCTGCCGGGGGCTAGTCCCAGTTCCGGCAGCTCAGGCACTGCCCAGACGCTGGTACCTGAAGGATGAAGGATGCTAGAAGGAGCTGCTCAGATCCTGGAGCATACCAACTGCCTGGCCAGTGGGGGAGCCTGGCTGGTGACTGCAGCCCCTACGCACACCCCCACTGTGAACTCTCACTAGCTGCCCTTCCCCCATTGCAGGCATTCTGAATCCAGACTAGGACGGACCTGGAAGGAGCAGAGGCCCAGGCCGACTGCCCCCCCCCCCCAAATGGGGTGGTCTGGACCCGTGACATCGCCTGCTGTGGAGTCTGTACTGGCTGCGGGGGACCCTGCTCATTTGAAAATCTGACATCAGCTGGGCAGTCGCCCCTCTTCTCCCTCCTCCCTCTGCTCTGACATAGCATGTAGTACCTGAATCTTCTTTTCTTTCCCAGGGACCCTCCATTCCCTATATCCAGGAAAATGTGATGAACTACAGGTATCAGCTTCTAGATCACCAACCACTTCATGTTCTAGCCACGAGTGACTCGAGTGGAAGATCCGGGGGCAACGAGGTTCATTAGGAAGATGCCTAAAGAACAAGGAGAAGAAGCTGGGGGAAAAGAGGTGTGCAGATACCATATCAAAGAATCGGACAAAGAAGAGGTAGGGGACACTGTGGGGAAAGTCTTCGGATGTTTCTTGAACTAGATGAGCTTCCAGGGTGGGTTTTGGAGTGTGGGTATTGGTTTGAGAGATTACATCCCAGGCCTGCAGGGTTGTGGCTGGCGCTCCGTGGAATGTGAAGATGGACACAATATTAACCTTACTCTCTGAGGAATCTTATCTGGGGTGAATAGTCATATACAAAATAGAAGGTACCGTCTGCTAAGATCTAGTGTACATAACGCGCTGCAGGGATCCTGAGGGAGACAGTCCAGTTAGGGTCGGAGGAGGTCGGTCGCGTTCTAAATGCTGGAGACAAAACACGGAGCTGAAATGCTATCACTCTTGTGATAGGGGCCCGCCAGCCGGCCGGCCAGCAGGGCTCTCTGCCTCGGACGCCTACGGGTCCAAGGAGCTGTGGGCGATAAAAGTGGGCGCCAGCTGGGTGCCCGCCCCTCTCCCCCTTTGCGGGGGGGTTTAGATGGCCGGTGGTGAAGGTGTGGGTGGAGGGCCGGGACTGCGGCCTCGAGGGGCGGCCTGAGGGGGATGCTGCTGACTCATAGCATGCCCTGGGCCTTATCTTGAGGCCTGGCGGGAGGCGCCTGTCCTCTCGGGTCTGGGAGGGGGACGGCAGGGAGGGACAGTATGCAGCGCGCGGAGATGGGAAACCCGCCGCCTGGCAGGCCCCGCCCCTTGCGCCGGGCCCCGCCCTGGAGTGAGGTCCGGCCCCGCCAGGCCACAAAGGCGGCCGGCGGAAGGGGGCGGGGCTTCCGCGGGAGACGGAAGTCCCCTTTCGCCATTGCCCCAGCCTCTGCGAGCTGGTGAGTCTGCAGAGCCCTGGTGGCTGGCGAGCATCTGGTTTCCTCGCTGGCTCGGTTAGGTCCGGGTTCCCGGCGCCGCGCCCACCGCCAGCCGGAGTCAGGTGCTGGCGGGGAGTGCAGGATGCCCTAGCGGGCGTGGGGCGCGGCCCTGGCGGGAAGCGAGCGCAACTCTGGAGAAGAGGAGAAACTTGGGAGGCATTTGTGACCGCGCTTGGGCTGTTGGCTTTGAGTGCGGCTGTGCGACCCTAGGCAAGTCGCACATTCTGTCGGTGCAGCCACTTCGCGGTGTGGACTCGGTGTCATCGTGTGTGTAAAAGCTTTTTAAAGTGTTCATCCTCTCTGTGTTGTGTGTTGTTACGAATGAGTATCCCGGTGGCTGGTCCCAGACTCGGGTGCCCAGAAGACAAGTTCAGCTGAGGTGTTGGGGCAGTGGGGCTAAAGAAAGCACAGTGAAGGAAAAGGGAAGGGATAATTGGTTGAGAAACGCAGTCATCTGGAGAAAAGCCATATGAAAACAAAGGCTTGGCTGTCTTCTGCTCTCTCTAGTTCCTCCAAGCCAGTCCAGTAAGCTCGTCCTTCTTGTCCCCACCTCCCCTAGGAAAAGAGCCATTCTTTCCCCATCTCTGTCTTTTTCCAGGAACCACCAGCTGCTTCATCCCATGGCCAGGGGTGGCGTCCAGGTGGCAGAGCAGCTAGGAACTCAAGGCCTGAATCTGGGGCCAGACACTCTGCACTCCCTGCCATGGTCAATGACCCACCATTACCTGCCTTACTGTGGGCCCAGGAAGTGGGCCACGTCTTGGCAGGTCGTGCTCGCAAGCTGCTGCTACAGTTTGGGGTGCTCTTCTGTACCATCCTCCTCCTGCTCTGGGTGTCTGTCTTCCTCTATGGCTCCTTCTACTATTCCTACATGCCCACAGTCAGCCATCTCAGCCCCGTGCATTTCTACTACAGGTGAGAGGGGTCTTCTACCAAAGTAGAGGGATTCTTTGAGAGAATTGCTGTCAGGGCACTTAGTGCTTATTCAGGTCAACCCCTCATTTACAGAGGAGAAGATTCGAGCCCAGTGTGTTTATATGACTTCTTACCTTTCACAGTCCAAGGCTGAAGAAGCTTTGGGTTGGTAGGGCTCTAAGGTCCTAGTTCTGCCTCTGGTTGCTGATATTTGTTCAAAAGAAGAAGAAGAAAATCCCCCTTTTAGACTGTCACTGTGAGGATCAGTTCTGTTTGGGTTAGGTCAGATCTCTCTTAGGGCCACTGTAGACCTCTTTTAGGTCATCTTAGAACTCAACTTGGCCTTCAGCAGAGAAGGTATTAGGAAAGCCTCAAGTTGCCTTGTACATTACTTTCTCCCACTCCCATAATCTCACAGATTATGGAAACACAAGGGAACAAGGTACACAAAGTCCCAGAGTCCTGCTTCTTACCTGGGACCTCAGTTCCTTTTGATTTTACAGAGTTTGCCAAATTCTCACCCTTTCGCTTAACAGTGGCAGTAGGACTAGTGAAGAGATGCTGATTGGGGGATTCTTACCAATGGTTCAAAGTTAATTTTTTTTTCCTGTCTTGAGTCCCTGATTATGAACTGTGCTTTCTAAGTCAAAACTGCTTAAACTTTCAGGAGGCATGATCTCATGAAAACTCTGGGCCTTCTGCCGTAAAAACATGTTTGCACTGGGGCACCTGGGTGGCTCAGCTGGTAGAGCACATGACTCTGACTCTTTTTTTTTTTTTTTTTAAGATTTTATTTATTTATTTGACAGACGGAGATCACAAGTAGGCAGAGAAGCAGGCAGAGAGAGAGGAGGAAACAGGCTCCATGCTGAGCAGAGAGCCCGATGTGGGGCTCGATCCCAGGACTCTGAGATCATGACCTGAGTTGAAGGCAGAGGCTTTAACCCACTGAGCCACCCAGGTGCCCCCATGACTCTGACTCTTGATCTCAGGGTCATGAATTAAGACCCATGTTGGATGTAGACCTTACTAAAATACACACACACACACACACACACACACACACACACACATAAAGGCATGCCCATGTATAATTTTTGTTACAAGTTGAGATTTGTGAACCTCTTAAAAACCATCTATGGGGGGGGGGCCTGGGTGGCTTAGTCAGTTAAGTGTCTACCTTTAGCTCAGGTCATGATCCTGGAGTTTCAGGATTGAGCCTTGTGTTGGGCTCTGCACTCAGCAGGGAGCCTGCTTCTCTCTCTCCCTCTCGCTTGCTAGCTCTCAAATAAAATCTTTAAAAAAAAAAAGAAGAAGAAGAAAAGACCCTCTTTGGATTGTTTGGGATTTTCCCAAACTAGGCTCCAGACCAGAACTACTAAATCTGGAGATAGGACCTAGGAATCTCCTTTTTTTTGTTTTTTATTTAATTTTAATTTTTTTTTTAAAGAGAGTGAGCACACATGTACCCAGGAGTTGGTGGGGAGGTCCAGAGGGAGACAGAGAGAATCCCAAGCAGGCTCCACGCCCAGCAGGGAGCCCGACACAAGGCTTGATCCGAGGACCCCGAGTTCATGACCTGAGCAGAAATCAAGAGTTGGACACTTGGGGCGCCTGGGTGGCTCAGTGGGTTAAAGCCTCTGCCTTCGGCTCAGGTCATGATCCCAGGGTCCTGGGATCGAGCCCCACATCAGGCTCTCTGCTCTGCAGGAAGCCTGCTTCCTCCTCTCTCTCTCTCTCTGCCTGCCTCTCTGCCTACTTGTGATCTCTGTCTGTCAAATAAATTTAAAAAATCTTAAAAAAAAAAAAAAAAAAGAGTTGGACACTTAACCGATTGAGCCGCCCAGGTGTCCCCAGGAATCTGCATTTTTATCAAGCTCTCCCCAAGTGAATCTTAAACACTTCAATCTGAAATTGTTCAACTAGGTGTTCACTGCGTCCCGTGTAAGACTTTCCACTCTAACGAGAGGAAATGAGCTGAAGTAGCACGAAGAGACTGAAAACTGCTCAGGTGTCTTGAATCTCCTGGCTGCATTTCTTTTCCATCTCTCTCTGACAGAAGGGTACCTGTTCTGGAAGAAGGGATGGGGGACAAGAGGGAGCCCTAGGGGGCCCAGGAGGTGTGCGGACAGGTAAGGCAGACTCTGTAACTCAGTGGAGTATCCCCATTCTCATCTAGGACTGACTGTGATTCCTCCTCGTCCTTACTCTGCTCCTTCCCTGTTGCCAATGTCTCGCTGGCTAAGGGTGGACGTGACCGGGTGAGTATGGGAGCAGAAGAGAGGTTTCATGAGAACTTTGTGGAGACTTGGAATCGGAGGGATTGAGAAAGACCTGGCGAGCAGGACTTGAGCAGTAGAGACTCAGAGGAAGGCTCTCGAGGAGAGGGAGGTTAAAGAAAAAGTCTGAATCGTGTGGATTATTTCCTGCCCAGATGTTAGCAGTGCCCTTCTCAGATCGTTTCAAACAGGCTGTACCTACTAGATGAGATGTGTTCTAGACCTCAGTGAACCTAAGTGAACCAATCAGCTATTTCCCCGGACGAGGCTGCAATCCACCCAGGAGTTTTGAAAGCCTGTATGTGAGGTTAGGAAACTCTTGACAAATGTGTGTGATGTGCATTACAGAGAGCACTGTACCAGGGGGATGGGCCAGAGGCCAGTAGGGCTTTAGCGAACCCCAAAGCCCTGGGAAATGCAGAGTGGGAATGCATGTGTTTGTAATAGGCAAGTTGCTGGAGGCTCTCAGAAGAGAGGACGACCCCGGCGTGCTTCAGAGGACCGTTGGAGCATCCATATCGTTTTTGCTCACCAGTTTTCTGAGTTGTTAGTCAACAACATAACTCGTAGTAATTAGTGGCCATGTGTACTAAGAATTTTTAAATCCTCTGAAAAGTTTTTTTTTTTTTTTTTTTTAAAGTGGTCCATGGGAGGACACTTCCTGACACAGGATAAATCTACATGGTCACTCTGGAGGGAGGAGTGTGAGCTCTAGCATCTGGGGGGCCCTGGGATTGGTGTTTGGACTGGCCTTGTGTGGCAGTACGAATAGCCGGCTGTGTGTGTCCTGTGACCTCTTCCACTGGACCAGGAGGTAGCCAGACACCGTCAAGAAGACTTAGCAGGTCCAATGAGTTGGGACCCCAGTGGACGTTGTGATGTGGAAGATTGGATATTGTGAGGCAGAGAGTCATCGTTTTGTTGTATGTATGTGTGTATGTATTTCTTTATTTTGAGGTGGGGGTGCTGAGGGAGAGAGAGAGAATCTTAAGCAGGCTCTACGCCCACCTCAGACCCTGATGAAGGGCCTCGATCTCACCACCCTGAGATGACCTGAGCCGAAATCAAGTCGGGCGCCCCAAGATTTATTGTTTAATCCGGCTACTGAGAAAAGGAGTTTAGAGAGTATTACAGAATCTTCAGTGAAGACATTGATTTGATGTACTTTTGTGGCTAAAAATAATAATAAATAGACTGTGTTGAGAAGGAGCTAGAAACAAACCACAGTACGTCTGCCCTGAAATGGTGCCTACAATTGTGTGGCTGCGTGGTGTGGAGATCCTGCCAGTGACTCGGGGAGCCCGAAACAATTGGGTGTGAAGCTGCCGGATGAGGAAGGGAAAGGTGCGGGGCAAGGGGAGATCCGATGTCAGGGATGCCGATCAGGGTGGTCCCTGATAATTAAAGCAGGTTGATCATTTTGTCCATTTACAGTGAACCTTTAGGAAGGAAGGAACAGAATAAATAACATGTATGTATGTTATGTGTAACACTTTGCTAGAAGTAGAAGATGGGTTCCTGTTTTCAAGGAGGTCACAGGATTGATGGAGAAATCGATACATCGCATTAGGTAGCCAAGTGGAAAGTACAGCTTCCGCATTTCAGAAGAATTTGAGGGATCAGTATGAAACTGGTGATGGCAAGGCTCAAAGTGGATCTTAGAAGGAAAGGTGGACATTGTGTCGGAATGGGGGAACAGAAGGACAGTCTGCCCATCCGATGTGCACAAAGGCACGGAGTCATTCACAAGAATCTGGTGGTCAATTTGGTGGGTCCCATTGGAGGCAATGATGTTTTTTAGCCAGAATTACTAGTTCAAAAACCTATGTTAAAATAGCTTTGTTGAGAGAAAACTCACATATCCTACAATTCACCCGTATAAGATGTATAGTTCAGTCGGAAACTCCTACCGATTAGCTAATAGTCCGTCCCCATTTTCCTCCACTTCACCCAGAGAGCTACCTGTGAAAATGTTCCAGGGACACCTGGGTGACTGAGTCAGTTAAGCATCCGACTCTCAATTTCAGCCCAGGTCATGACCCTGAGAAGGGTTGTGAGAGATGGAGCCCCACGTTGGCCTCCATGCATGGTGTGGAACCTGCTTCATCTCTTCTCCTCTCCCTGTGGCGCTCCCCCACCCTAAAAAATGTTTCCAAGAATTCGGTGAGGCCACCAGCTTCCTCTGGCCTCTTCCAGGGCCTAGAGTCTCATGGAATCCATTTTTTTCAAGAGATAATTCATTCTGGAAATAAGAACCCGTACAAAGAAAGACTCTAATCAGTGATTTTCCACCTTTTACCCTAGTGGTAGTGCTCAAAGCACCCTCAGCCACGTCTGGATTGGGGGGTGGTTCACGATGGGCTTTTCCTTTTTTCTTTTAAATCCGTTACCTTTGTTTAAAAACAAAAGCTTTACTCTTGCCCCTGTGATTCTTGTGTACCATCCTGAAGGAGGTGATGCTTGGAAAAGAATAGTTGAACAAAGAATTAGAAGAATAGAGGAACAGTCAGGAAAAACCCGGGTATGTTCGGTGGCAAATCTTGAACCTTTGGATGTTAATCCCAGTGAAGAAACCTTCCCACTAGGCATCTCAGGGTTCTATCCACAGAAGCAAGGTAGGGGACGCAGAGTGACATAAAGCTGATGTGGAGCGACAGTGACCGAGAAGGGATGGCTTGGGAGTTGGTGCACACTGCTGTCACTCGGTTAATTAATACTGGAAGGGAAAGCTGGCTGGGCCCAGGGGGATGGCCTCACGGGGACAGAGGGCTGAGTCACACATGGCCCAGTTGGCAACAGGACAGTTCACTTTTGGGAAAAAAAAAAGAAAGAAATGTGACACAGCCTTTCTCAGAACAGAGCTGGTTTCAGCCAAGTCACAGGATGCTGATCTCAGGAGTGGGAGGGTCCCGGCCGCCATAAGGGGGCAGCACCTTCCTGGGATGAGAGACTGAGCGGCCTGCTGCGCTAGGCAAGGGCAGGGGGGCTGGTGGTGGCCAAGTTTGAAGGGGTGAGGGGAGGTGGAACAGAGCACCATCTAAACAAATAAATGTTCTGAAAAGAGATGGGGGCTGCCTTGGGCAGGTGCTGATGTATGGACAGCCGTACCGTGTTACCTTAGAGCTTGAGCTGCCAGAGTCCCGTGTGAATCAAGATCTGGGCATGTTCTTAGTGACCATTTCATGTTACACCAGAGGCGGCCGGATCATCTCCACTTCTTCGCGCTCCGTAAGTGTTCCTGGCCTGTCTGGGAGGGTGCGGAGCTGACAGCAGGGGTCAGAACATCTGGGTAGGGCTTTAGGAGAAAACGTCCCAGCTCAGAGGTCACAGACTCCTCACAATGGGGAAGAGGAATCAGTCTACCAAGCCAGACAGACGCCCCACATATCTGATGAGTGTGTCCAGCTTTCAGAAAGGTAGGAAGAGGGGAGCCAAAATGGGCTTCCTTAGGGCCCCAAAGACCTGGAATCCTCACTCAGAAACATACTAGCCAAGAGACAGCTTCTTTAACCCGTTGGTTACAAAGCACTACTAACCCGGCATGTTAGTAATAGTCCCGTAGCAAGACTAGACTGGATTCGATGAAGACATGTGCAGTGCTTATGTGCCCATAGTGGGTCTTCAGTAAATATTAAGACCCCATTCTTACGTAAATCGTCAGCAGAGCCACATGATGAAACAAATCTCTGAATGTCTTCATGGAGAAAAGCTTCAGGTGGCGCCCTGAAACTTAGTCTATTCTGGGTGGTAGATCTGCCTGGGGGAAGATCAGAGACTGTGTGGGGCTTAACCTGTGCAGGTTCTTAGAAGAGGGGAATGGAGACATGGTCAGGCGGGGCAGACCTGTCACTGGGGCAGCTGGGATGGTTCGGCCAAGGGTGGGGGATCGTGGTAGGAGGTGAAAATGAGAGAGCAGCCGGCTTCACAGACTGCTCAGGAGGCTTGGTTTTGGGGGGTGGGTTGGGCTGTGGAAATTGGGGGGTACCTGTCCCCAGCCTCTCCCTTCTGGCCCCAGCAGGTGATGCTGCATTACCGCTCAGACCTGCTCCAGATGCTTGACACGCTGGTCTTCTCCAGCCTCCTGCTGTTTGGCTTTGCGGAGCAGAAGCAGCTCCTGGAGGTGGAACTGTACCCGGAGTACAGGGAGAACTCGGTGAGGGGTGAGGGAAGACTAGGGACCGCTCTCCTCAGGAGCCCACAGTCCCACCTGCCGAGCCTCTGGGCTCCATCAGCCACGAAGATGCCGGGAGGGGGCATCGGGTTGGGCTGGGAAGAGTGACAGCCACGGGATCGTGGCCTGACACCCCTCCCCTGTCCCATCCCCAGTACGTGCCGACCACCGGAGCGATCATTGAGATCCACAGCAAGCGCATCCAGATGTACGGGGCCTCGCTCCGCATCCATGCCCACTTCACCGGGCTCAGGTGAGGGCGTGCCAACGCCGGCGCGAGGGGGGCTGTCCTCAAGTGCAACTGGCTTGCGTTTTCCTAGAACCAATTCCTGGGAAGTGAGGAGGCTGGTGCTGTCCGCTAACTGCCACCCACCTCTGGCCTCAGGTACCTGCTGTACAACTTCCCGATGACCTGCGCCTTCATCGGCGTCGCCAGCAACTTCACCTTCCTCAGCGTCATTGTGCTCTTCAGCTACATGCAGTGGGTGTGGGGGAGCATCTGGCCCCGACACCGCTTCTCTTTGCAGGTCACAGAGGACCTCCTTCCCCTCCCCTCCCCTCCACTCCATGATCCTCCTCTGAGGAGAGGGCTGGGGCGTGGCCAAGGGCTGGGGAGCGGAGGGGGGGGTGCCCAGATCACAGTCAGGGAGGCCCAGCCTTGCTGCTCACTAGTTTGTCCCGCTCAGGTGAACGTCCGGAAACGAGACGGTTCCCAGAAGGCAGTGCAGCAACGGATCTCTGCCCGGCATGCAGGTAAACGTGATGGTAGGCGGGGGCTCCTGTGTGGCCCAAGCTTTAGGTCCTCACAGCTGAGCTGAGGGGCGGAGGACAGGTTGGAGGAGGTGAGCTTGGCCCAGGCAGCTGTGTTAGCCCTACCCCCGTCCTCTACCCACTTTGGAGGCACAGGACCCCAAGGCCAGGAGGAGTCGACCCAGCTGTCAGACATCACAGAGGACAGCGAGAGCCCTGAAGATCCCCCAGGGGCAGGTACTGTCCGCAGCTTGCCCTCCTCCCTCCCTCCCTCCCCCTCCTTCCTCCCTCCCTCTCTCAGTCCCCACAAGTCCTCAGTTGTCCTGGTCAGCCTCTTCTAGTCTGACCTCTGCCTTCCCCCTGTGGCTGCAGAGGGCCAGCTCCCTGAGGAGGAGAAAGCAGATCAGCAGCCCTTGAATGGAGAGGAGGAGCTGGAGCCAGAGGCCAGTGATGGTGAGGGGCCCGGGGCACGGAGGTCTGGGCGGAGTGGAGGTGGCTGGTGGGTGGGGAGGAGGTTATATTGGTTGAGGGAGAAGAGCCTTCGGTTACTTAATTTCCCATTGCGGATTTTGTTTCTCCCTCCTCTGGCTTAGGCTCCTGGGAAGACGCAGCTTTGCTGACGGAGGCCAACCTGCCTGCTTCTGCTCCCGCCCTGGTCCCCTCCCCCACCCCTGCCCTGGAGACTCTGGGCAGCTCTGAACCCTCTGGGGACAATCTCCGACAGCGCCCCACCTGCTCTAGTTCCTGAAGAGAACAGGGCAGAGTCCTCACATTCCAGTCCTTTCTCCTCTGACCCCTTCCCCTATCCTGTGGCTCCCCCAATAAACTATTTTCATGCCAGTTGCTTGCCTGACTCCTTGAAATGGATTCAGGGCTACTTGAGAACCCCATGTTCCCCGGGCATCCTCCCCGCCTTCCTGCATTGGAGGAGACTGTCTTGTTGGGGGGCTGCCTGCCGAGGGGGAAGGCCTCCAGACCTGGACTGCTCTAGGTACAGCTGTCTGCATTCATAGGCCTAGAAAGTCCAAGGAGAGAAAACCCATCTGGCCTACTCCATCCACGTGACTCTGGAGAGGGGGATCATTGCAGGGCGGGTCCGGAGAGCTAGGCCGCATCATTCCGGCCTCTGCACCCCTCCCTTTCTCTGTCCATTGGGAGGCAGAAGACAGGAAATGACTGCCATGGATGTGGTATGATTTTTACCAAAACAGCATTTTGTAGCCCAGGCCCCATGCTGTCACAGCTGTTTTCTTCTCTGATACCAGACAGGTGGCCCTCTCTCCTCTGCGCCCCTCCTCATCCCTCCACATAGCTTGAGCCTTGTGATTCTCGGCTCCTGGCTGCCTTCCACATTCCACTCTCATCTCCGAACCCAGGCATCCTGGCCTCCAGATGAAACAGCTGCTGTGACTCCCGTCTCCCCACCCCACCCCAATCCCTGGCCCCGTGACTCAGGCTCTCTGAAGGGACCGCCAGCTTCTTGGCATTCACCGGGAAAGGGGGGTGGGGGGGCCTGGTGGAGGGGGGGGCTAGGTGGTGACATCACAGTGGAAGAGTATAAAAGCTTCGAGCCAAAACAGAATTGAAATTGAGTTCACTGACAAACCTGCCCGCAAGTCTGTGCTCCCGGGGTCGCCCTAGCCTCACGCCCACAGACCACTGGTGGGAGATTTGCACCACGGTGAGACCTACCGGCTGGTGAGGGGCTGCTGGGGCCCAGGGGTGGGGGGAGGTGGGGGTGGGCAGGGAATGGAGCTCTTTCAACAGGTGGGGAGGATGCCGAGGTCCTTAAGGTTCCCCCTCTATACCATCTCTTCCGTCTCATTTCTGTCACTTTCGGGTTTTTGTGTGTGTCGCTGACTGATAATTATTTTACCGAGATCTTTTCTTTGGGTGGCTGCTGGGAATTTTTCCACCTTTCTTCTCCAGGCTGAGTAAATCATTTCCTCTTCTTTTCCCCTCCAGAACTTTGCTTATTCATTAACCATTTCTGGGCCTTCACCCATTGCGGGCCACACCCCCATCTCGCGGGCAGCCCATGTTTGCCCCCATCCCCCCAAAACCAAGTCCACAGCCGGTTCAGAAGTGGGTTGACAAATAAGTGTGTCTGCCCCCTTCCCTCCTCTTTCCTGTTCTCTCCTTGGCCCCCGCTGTGTGTCCCTGTCCCCAGAGGTTTCGTTGAGGGAGGGGGCCCTAGGAGGCGTGGGGTCTGGACAGTCTTTACCTTTCCACCTCCCTCCCTTCCAGACTCCATGCCGGGCTCTCCCTGCCTTCTGTGTCTCCTGGCTGTCACCTTCTCCTTAGTTCCCAGAACACGGCCCTTGGCCCCTCAAGATCTTATGGAAGAGGAGGAAGATGAGACGTCCCAGCCACCCCTGCCGCCTGTCTTCTGTGACTATGACAGCTGCCGGCACCTGCAGGTGCCATGTAAGGAGCTGCAGAGGGCCGGGCCCAGAGCCTGCATGTGCCCTGGGCTCTCCAGCCCTGCCCAGCCGCCTGCCCCGCCGCGCCTGGGAGAAGTGCACGTGGTGGCCGAGGACGGGAGCGCAGTGGTGCACTGGTGTGCTCCCTCCTCACCGGTCCACCAGTACTGGTTGCTGCTTTGGGAAGACAGTGGGGCCACCTGGAAGGGGCCCCCGCTCAACTCCACGGTCCGCAGAGCAGAACTGAAAGGACTGAAGCCCGGGGGAGATTATGTCGTTTGCGTGGTGGCTGCCAACGGGGCTGGAGAAAGCAGTGTGCCTGGGGCAGGTGGGGAGGGCCTCGAGGGGGTGGGTGGCCCGACTTTCGGGCCCTGCGGCAGGCTGGCCGTGCCCCCCAGACCCGTTACCCTGGTGCACACAGCCATCGGGGTGGGCACGGTGCTGGCCCTGCTGACCTGCTTAGCTCTGGTGTGGCATTTCTGCTTGCGTGAGCGCTGGGGCTGCCCCCACCGGCCGGCCTCCCAGCCCGCAGTAGGGCTCTGAAGCAGCCTAGGGGGCCTCTTTGGGGCCCAGCTGAACCCAGGCTTGGAGAGGAGAGCTTAGCCTGGGTTCCCTGGGAGGAGGCGGCTGCTGCTGCTGCCCTGAGCAGCCCTGGGCGGGGGGCCTGTTTGGGGGAGATGCGTGGGGAGTAGAAGGCCAGGAGCCTGAGGCCCTATCTGAGTCTCAGTGCTCAGCCCCAGAACTTGTTCAGGTCCCAGACTTTCCTTCCTGCTCCAGCCTCAGGTTCAGAAAGGAGCAGAGGGGGGTGGAAAACTTTTCCTTAAAGGACCAGATGGTAAATAATGTAGGCTTTGCAGTTCCAGACGATTAAAATCAAAGATAAAACGTAGGTACTTGTATGGCCATGGAACTGCGTAAAAACGTAAAAACCATTCTTAGCTCATGGGCCTTTCCTTTTCGGATCAGGCCCCAGCTGTGTTATGCCTGTTGGCTGCAGTGAGCTGATCCCAATCCCCATCATATACTCTCAAAAGTGCCCTGTCACATTGGTGGCTTTGGTGGGCTTTTGAGAACAATTTGGGAGTTTGGGGCAAGACTACTCCCCCTTTTACCTTTCATTTGGATATTGAAGGTGGGCACCCCTGAGTCAGGGTCCACCTGCGTCTGAAGTGGGTGGAAATGAATGACTGACATGGGGTGGAGAACCATGCTGTCTGGGCATTTCCCAGGAAATCCAAGGATTTCCCCCACTTTCCCTCAATCTGTGTCTGTTGTATATCCACTGTACCAACATTAAAGGAAATATAAAAGGAAGACATTTTCATTTTTTCTGACCCTTTTCATTTCCCTGTCCGCATACCTATGTCTCAGCGTAGCGTATACTTTCAAATTTATCTTTAAAATTAACTGGATGGGGCGCCTGGGTGGCTCAGTGGGTTAAAGCCCTTGCCTTCGGCTCAGGTCATGATCTCAGGGTCCTGGGATCCAGCCCCACATCGGGCTCTCTGCTCAGCAGGGAACCTGCTTCCTCTTCTCTCTCTGCCTGCCTCTCTGTCTACTTGTGATCTCTGTCTGTCAAATAAATAAATAAAATATTTAAAAAAATAAAATTAAATTAACTGGATGTAGGGGTGCCTGGGTGACTCAGTCAGTTGAGTGTCTGACTCTTGGTTTCCCGCTCAGGTCATGATCTCAGGGCTGTGAGATCAAGCCCCATGCCAGGCTCTGAGCTGGGCATGGAGCCTGCCTGAGATTCTTTCTCCCTCTGTCTCTCCCCCATCCCAGGAAATAAATAAAACCTTTAAAAAATAAAAAATAGGGGCGCCTGAGTGGCTCAGTGGGTTAAAGCCTCAGCCTTCGGCTCAGGTCATGATCTCAGGGTCCTGGGGTTGAGCCCCACATGAGGCTCCTTGCTCAGCAGGGAGCTTGCCTCTCCCTCTCTGCCCTACTCCCCTGCTCATGTTTTGTCTCTCTCAAAAATAAAAAAATTAAAAAAAAAATCTTAAAAAAAAAAAAGACGTGGTACTATACCATTAAGGATTTTTTAAATTTTTAATCATTGGACCTCAGGATACATTTAGAATATATGTGTTCTCGGGGTGCCTGGTTGGCTCAATGGGTTAAGCCTCTGCCTTCGGCTCAGGTCATGATCTCAGGGTCCTGGGATGGAGCCCAGCGTTGGGCTCTCTGCTCAGCAGGGAGCCTGCTTCCCTCTCTCTCTCTCTGCCTGCCTCTCTGCCTACTTGTGATCTCTCTCTCTCACAAATAAAATCTTTAAAAAAAAGAATATATGTATTCTCTCTAATACGCTTGCCATACTGTAGTGAATACTGTGTCCCTGTTTTATTTGCTTCCTGCATTTCCTCAGCATTTATTCGTTTACAAACGAGGGGCCCCATCTCTCATTATTCAAGACATGCTCTGTGTATTCTCATTAACTCTTCACAGTCTTTCAAAAGATAGGATCACCTGGGAGGAGATGAGAAATTTGAAGTTCTAAATGGTTTGAAGCTACAGGTAAGGAGTTGAGTTAGGATGCCCAACTCCAAAGCAGGTGCTATTCACTCCACGATGGAAAGGCAACCCAGCATAGTAGTTTAGTGACTGCATACCGCATGGTTGTGGATCCTAGCTTGGCTACTTACCAGCTTTGTGACCTTGTCTCCTTTTTCTGTGTTTCCTGTGACTAATAATAGCATAATCGTATAGATTGTTGTGATGATTGAATAGGCCTTAGTCACATAAATCTCTAGTGGAGTTGGGAGGTGGAAAGGGGGTGCTCAAAGCAGAATTCCCTTAGAAAGCAAACCTTGGATCCCGTCTTCCAAATGACTGGGAGTTAAGCAGTCCCACAGAAGAGGCGGGACATCCCAGGCAAAGGGCTGTTAGGTGCAAAGGGCCTGGAAGAGCAGGAGGGTCTGTTTTGCAATATGCACAAGTTAGCAGCAAATGGTGGGAGATGAAATGGCGCACTAGCCCAAGTTTCCATGGTACAGTCTTTTTTTTTTAAGATCTTATTTATTTGACAGAGATCACAAGTAGGCAGAGAGGCAGGCAGAGAGAGAGGAGGAAGGAGGCTCCCCGCTAAGCAGAGAGCCCGATGCGGGGCTCAATCCCAGGATCCTGGGATCACGACCTGAGCAGAAGGCAGAGGATTTAACCACTGAGCCGCCCAGGCGCCCCTTCATGGTACAGTCTTGCCAGGCACCGAAGGCAGTGCTTACTTATTCTCACTTTTCCAGAGAGGGCTCTAAACAAACAATCAAACAAATAAAACGGAGGAAACCAGCCCACTAGCACTTAAATTTCATCCTAAGTGACTGAGGTGTCATGGGGAATTTTTAAGCAGGGAGGTGATGACAAGATCAGATAATTGTGTTCTGCAAAGATGCCTTTGTCAGTGGGGCGGAGGATGGCTCAGTTCCCCGGAGAGGATGAGCTGGTCAAAGACCGTGTACATTTATTTCTATGGCTCCTCATCAACATTGCCAAGTAGCATTCCAACTGGTCGACGGCTTGTTACATTCCGCCCACGGGTTTCAGGGCCGCACCCCCCACCTTTCTTCCCCACCGCCGCCGGGCGTGCCAGCTTGGCTGCGGGGCGGGAAGAGTTGGCGGGGCGGGGCGGGGGGCGGGCCGTGCGCCTCTGGATCCGCGAGTCGGACGCACCGCCCACCCCGCCCGCGCCGGGTCCTGGCGGCTGGGCCCGGCCGGTGCTTTCTGGCTCTCGGCGGCACCCGTCCACGCCCGCCTCCACGTGACCCAAACAGATCCGGGCACTTCCGTTTCCCTCGGCTTTCTTCTCGGCGGTGTCCGCTGAGGGTCCAGAGCCGGGTGAGAGAGCGCCCAGCTGGGGCGTCGGGGGCGGGACCGCGCGCGGGCCGGGGGCACCCCGCGCTGACGCCCCCGCCCTGCGCCCTCCTTCTCGCCCTCCCCCAGATCCCCGCGGAAGCGGCGGTGGCGGCGCCATGGCGGAGCTGACGGCTCTGGAGAGTCTCATCGAGATGGGCTTCCCCAGGGGACGCGCGTAAGGCAGCCCCCCAAACCCTGGCCCGCGGGGATCGCGGACCTGTCTGGCCTTTCCCCTAGCCTGGCCTCAGGCTGCACGCCCCAGCCTGACCAGCACCATGGCTCGCGGGCGCTATTCACGGTGTTTCTGCCCCCAGGGAGAAGGCTCTGGCCCTCACAGGGAACCAGGGCATCGAGGCTGCAATGGACTGGTGAGCGCTCCGATGGGGTAGCAGGGGCCTGGGGGACTTCTGGGAGGGCGAGCGTCCGTGTTAACCTCCTCCCCGACTTTCCCCGCCAGGTTGATGGAGCACGAAGACGACCCCGATGTAGACGAGCCGCTAGCGACCCCCCTTGGACATGTCCTGGGAAGGGAACCTACCTCCCCGGAGCAAGGTGGCCCTGAAGGTCCTGACTGAGGAACACCGTGTTGGTTATTCGCGAGGGCTTGAGGAGGATGAACGGGCAGTAACGCTGATTGCTTGTTTGTAGGAACCGGCTCTGCTGCTGGAGAAGGCAAACCCGTTTTGAGTGAAGAAGAGAGACAGGAACAGACTAAGAGGTATAGTGAGGAACAGTGTCACGTTTCTGAGGGTCACCTTCCACCTGTCCACAATACACAACTCTGATGAAAGAACCTGGAACTTAACACTCTTCGTCTCTCCTGTCTTGGCGGTTTCTTTCATCTCTCTTTGGACACGTGTTACCGTATTTCGTATTGAATCCGTTATAAATTCACCTCGATCTGTGTCCACCTCTTTTGAGCTCTTTCTTTTCTGCAACATAGGATGTTGGAGCTGGTGGCCCAGAAGCAGCGGGAGAGGGAAGAAAGAGAGGAGCGAGAGGCTTTGGAGCGGGAACGGCAGCGCAGGAAACAAGGGCAAGAGTTGTCAGCTGCTCGACAGCGGCTTCAGGAAGATGAGATGCGCCGGGCTGCTGAGGAGCGGAGGAGGGAAAAGGCTGAAGAGTTAGCAGCCAGGTCTGGGTGATGTGGATGTTGGATAATAGATGAGACGGGAAGCTAGGTTTGCTTTGTCAACATCTGGCTACTTTCTTCCTGTCTGTTTTCCAGACAGAGAGTCCGGGAAAAGATTGAGAGAGACAAAGCAGAGAGAGCCAAGAAGGTAGGTGATTGGGAAGACACTGGGGTAAAGAAGTAGGTGGGCTAGTAAAAAAAATTCCCTTTCGTAGCTTCAGAGGGAAAGGATAGGCATACGATGTTCCTCTTACTGGTGGGTGAAAGCCTGACCAGTGTTTTCCTTTGTCTTCCAGTATGGTGGGAGTGTGGGTTCTCGGCCTTCTCCACCAACAGAGCCAGGTCCTGTTCCCTCCTCTCCCAGCCAGGAGCCTCCCACCAAGCGGGAATATGACCAGTGTCGCATACAGGTACTGATTCTGATTCCTGTCTTGCTTCTGGGACCCCCTTCATTGGCCTGTAAGACACCTGACTCAGAGCTTTATTCAGTTAGGTTCTCTTTGCCAAACCTTTTCCTTCTTTGTAAATGACTTTTGAAATCCTATCTCTTCTACTTTTGGAAAGATTTCAAACTTCTCTTGACCCAGTCTTAATTTAAATCCCTATCTCTGTCTTACTCAGCAGTTACCTTTTTAGTTGTTCATGTTTTCACTTAGTTTATTGCACAGCTATTTGCATGGTGGGCTATTTACATATTTTTGTATGAGCTTATCTTTGTGTTTGTTAAACTGTGAGAAAGCTGCAGTCTTACAGCCTTAGGGAAGCAGAGAAGTGGTGGTTCATCGGCTGCTTCAGAGAGTAATTATGCCGGTTCAGTCTCTCGATGCAGTTCTTGTTTTCCTTATTTGGGCACCACACTCAGTTTTGATGCTCACAGCACTATTTCTCGCTTGCCCTCCAGGTCAGGCTGCCAGATGGGACCTCACTGACCCAGACGTTCCGGGCACGGGAACAGCTGGCAGCTGTGAGGCTCTACGTGGAGCTCCACCGCGGGGAAGAACCTGGGGGAGGCCAGGACCCTGTGCAGTTGCTCAGTGGCTTCCCCCGGCGGGCCTTCTCCGAGGCGGACATGGAACGGCCTCTGCAGGAGCTGGGTATGACACCTGGGACCAGGAACAGGGGTTGGGGGAGGGGAGGGGATGCCCGAGAAAGGAAGGAATGCCAGAAGGGACTTGGAGGAGATGGTGTGAGGCCAGAAATTTGGGGGGCAAAAGGCAAGGATCTTTGTGGTCAAAGCTGTCTTCTTCAATCTTCAGGACTTGTGCCTTCTGCTGTCCTCATTGTGGCCAAGAAATGTCCCAGCTGAGAGGCCTTTATCCCACCATCCCTCTCTGACCTCTTCATCTTTGATAAAGCACTGACATCTCCTTCCTAATAAATAGACCCTGAGTTCTGTATGTGCCTCACTCCTTCCTGAATGGCTGGGAGGGACAAAACTGAGGCAGAGGAAGAAGCCAAAAGGGAAGGCATTTAGGATAGGCCCTATTTTTCATCTTGATGTTTTTTTCGTTCTTTAAGATTTTATTTATTTTTGCGACAGAGAGAATGAGCATGGGGGAGAGGCAGAGGTAGAAGCAGACTCCCTAATGAGCAGTGAGTCTAATGAGGGTATCAATTCCAGGATCCTGGAGTCATGACCTGAGCCAAGGGCAGATGGTTAAACCGTTAAATCTTTTTAAAGATTTTTTTATGTATTCATTTTGAGAGAGACAGCAAGAAAATGAGCAGGGGAGGGGACAGGGGCAGAGGGAGGCAGGCTCCCCACAAGCAGGGAACTCCATGAGGGGCTCCATCCCAGGACCCTGAGATCACAACCTGAGTTGAAGGCAGACATTTAAAGATTTTATTTATTTGACAGACAGAGATCACAAGTAGGCAAAGGGGCAGGCAGAGAGAGAGACGGGGAAGCAGGCTCCCTGTTGAGCAGAGAGCCCGATGTGGGGCTGGATCCCAGGACCCTGGGATCATGACCTGAGCCAAAGGCAGAGGCTTTAATCCACTGAGCCACCCAGGTGCCCCTGAAGGCAGACACTTAACCCACTGAGCCACCCAGGTACCCCTCAACTAAAGCTTCTAACAAACTTGGTAACAATATCTGGGTCTTTTTATTTGCTTGGGAAGTTGAGAGGGGAGAATTGTTGGGGTTATGAGAGTACGATGGATAGCGCCCTTTGCTCCTATAGGTAAAAAGCAGTGCATAGACCTGAAATCCTTATTCCTATGCCTTTTTTTTTTTCTTTTGGCACTGTCCACCTGCCCCTGCCTTGACTTCTTGAAGCAGCCTAGTTACCTCTTTAGTAAAATAAGGACAATAGTACCTGTTAATTCAGATTATTGTGGGTGTTACATAATGGTGATAGGAGGCTGCCTTAGCACACTGCCTGGCACCTAATAAATTTCCAGTAACTATTAGCTACTAAAAGGGTAATTTAAAAAAAAAAAAAGATTTTTATTTATTTAAGACAGAACGTGAGCAAGGGCGAGGGCAGAAACAGGCTCGATCCTAGGACCCTGGGATCATGACCTGAGCTGAAGGCAGAGGCTTAATGGACTAACCCATCCAGGCTCCCCTAAAAGGGTAATTTTTTTTTTTAATGTAGCCATTCACAAATGGCCAGAGGAGCAATGCAGTGACCTTTGCAAGTGCATTTCCTCCTCACTAAAAAGCACTGAGTACTTAATATGCACCACACAGTTTTAACTGCTGTATTAACTGAGATAAAAAGGCAGTTACCTGGAAATAGGTACAAGTATCCCCTTTTAGAGACTGGGACACCAAAGCACGTGGCTTGCTGAAAGCAACACAGGTAACCAACAGCAGAACCTGGGCACACCTGGGGAAGCCCGACTCTAGGGCTCAGGCGCTCAACCTCCAGGCTCCCGCCTCCTAGCCCCTCAGTGTTGCTGATCCCCTCACCCTAATGCTCCCTCAAAGAGCTGCTAACCTTTCCCCTCTCATTCCCAGGCTCAGAAAGAGGCCACAATTAAACTGAAGATCACACATAACAAATGCGTTTGGCTTAGGGGTTCACCATCCACCCGCTGAAACAGCCCCGGTGCTGCCATCTGGGTTTGGACCTGAGTGTTGGCAAGCTGTACTTACTGTTCTGGCCTTTTTTCTTTTTTTTTTTTCCTTCAATTGAAATCTTGCTTGGAACCACAGGATGTAAGATAGACAACAGGTGTACCTGGGTGGCTCAGCTGGTTAAGGGTCTCTTAGCTTTGGCTCAGGTCATGATCTCGGGGTTGTGAGATTGAGTCCCCCCACTTCCCACCACCTGCACTGAGCAGAGAGTCTGCTTATGACTCCCTCTCACCCTCCCCACCAGGGTTTTTCAAATAAATTTTTTTTTTTTTTTTTTAAAGATTTTATTTATTTGTCAGAGCACAAGCAGGGGGAGCAGCAGGCAGAGGGAGAAGGATGCGGGACTCAATCCCAGGACCCCTGGATTTTGACCTGAGCTGCAGGCAGACGCTTAACGGAGCCCCCAGGCGTCCCTCAAATAAATCTTAAAAACAAAACAAAACAAAACAAACCCACAGACAACAGGGAGTGAATCTGTTGACTTGGATGTGGGGTGTGACCCAAATGCCAGCTTTATTTCCTTACTTCAGTGGCATCTGCAAGAGAGCCATGACTGGATTCAGAGACTGAACTAACTTGAAATCTTTGGAAAGAGAAACCCTCCCCTACCTTTATTGAAGTGATGCTCTGTGCCAAGAAATGCACTTTACATTTCCAAGTTAATCTTTTTACAACAACCTTCAAGATACTTACCACCTTTTATGAAACAGCACTGAGGCTCAGAAAGGTTTTGTAATAGGCAGGACTTTAATCAAGATCTGACTCAAAGCACGCTCCTTTCACTCGGCAATTTAAATTGGCCTCCAACGGTTCGGCAGCCCCAGAAAGCATCACCGCACATGCTAATACCAACAGCCCCTCTCCAACTTCACCCAAGGTGTCCTCCATGGGCATCTACTGCTACAGGATTTTCCAGGATAGTCCTGATTTCGAGAATGTCTCCTGGTTATCACCGAATGGCCACTCAGACCACATGACCTGGCTTGTGTTTGGAAAACGTGGTCGTTGCAGGGCCGGTGGGACCCACAGTCATCCGCGTCCCCTACACGGATCCCCAGAACACTCTAGACACAGACCGCAGGGCTTACTGACCGGACAGAGGAACGTGATTTATTGGTTCCTTCAGTTGGCCACATCCCACGCCCTGGCCTGCGACGCAGGACGGGAAAGTGCTATCAGTGCAGCGCCTGCGGGTGGAGGCGGGACGTGCTCACCCCGCAGCCGCTCCCGGGGCCTCAAGGAGGCCTGGGCGCGCGGCATCCCGGGTCCGGACTCCCTACCGGGACTACGGGGGAGAAAGGCCGCGCCGGACTCCGCGGGAGGAAGGTGCCAGCGCCCACGAGGGAAGTCCGGGCTCACGCTGACCTCCCGTCGCCGCCGACCATCCAGTTCTTCCTCCAGGCCACGTTCTCCTGCGTGGTCGCTGCCTCCTGCAGAGTGGCCAGCACTAACTCTTTGGTTCTGGTCGCCTCGTCCCTGCGCCGCGGGTCCTGCTCGGGTATCTCCTGTGGGTAGGAAGGTTCGCCGTCCTGAGCCCCCAGCCCGGGGCTCTCCGCCCGCCCGCCCCATCTCGCACCCCCCAGTTACTCCCACCTTCAGCATCGCCTGCTTCTGCTCCTCTCCCGGGGTCACGAGGACAAAGAGCGCGGAGCCAACGCCAGCCCCCGCGCCCAGAAGGGCACCCACGATCAGCGCTTTGCGCAAAGCCTCCATGGCCGACCGGGCGGCCAGCGCAGAGGCCCTCTGTAGCTTTCGCCGCCTGGGAAGCCGTCCACGGCGTCTCACCGCCTCCCGCGCAGGCTAGAGCGGCCCGCAGCGGAGACCATAGAGAAGGAGCCGGGCTAGAGAGGGCCTGGTCGGCCCAAAGCGCTTGGGTCTGAAAGGGCTGGGGATGTTGAGCGTGTCCCGAAGTGTTGGCATCGAGGGTCAAGCTCTGGGCTCACTGTCAGGAAATTCAAAACGGGATTGTCGGCCTGGTTGCTGTGGGGTTTGCAGTTGCCTAGTTCTGGAATTTCCAGGTCGATTCTGTGCTCTGTAGTTTCCTACAATGATTTGTGCGTTTTCAGAACAGCAGGTACTGGACAGCCAGATGCTTACACATATCAATCTACTCACCCCCTCTAAATTCCCTCAATTTATGAACAAAAACCCAAAGTCAAGTGTACTGGGTGGGAAAAAATACTTTTTAATTTTATTTTTAAGTAACGTTCACACCCATTGTGGGGCTCGAACTCACCACCCGGAGATCATGAGTGGCAGGCTCCACCGCTGGAGCCAGCCAAGCGCCCCTGTTAAACTTGTTAAAAGTAATTTTGTTGGAAGCGCCTGGGTGGTTCAGTCAGTTAAGCATCTGCCTTTGGCTCAGGTCATGATCTCAGGCTTCTGGGATGGAGCCCCACATGGGACTCCCGGCTCAACTGGGGTCAGCTTCTCCCTCTCCCTCTGCCCCTCCCCACTGCTCGTGCTCTATCTCTCAAATAAGTAAATAAAATCTTTTATAAAAAAGAGTAAATGTGGGGCACCTGGGTGGCTCAGTGGGTTAAAGCCTCTGCCTTTGGCTCAGGTCATGATCTCAGGGTCCTTGGATCGAGCCCCACATCCGGCTCTCTGCTCGGCAGGAGCCTGCTTCCTCCTCTCTCTCTGCCTGCCTCTCTGCCTACTTGTGATCTCTGTCTGTCAAATAAATAAATAAAATCTTTAAAAAAAAAAACAAACTAAAAAAAAAAAAAAGAGAGTAAATGTGCTGTTTTTCTCATCATGGTATACCCTTGCACCCACCCCCGTCACCCCCTGCCAGTGAAACCTCTGAATTTGGAGTAACATACTGAGTTCTAGTTTGGAAAAGAAAGCACCTTTTAGGTGGGTAACTCTGGGCAAGTCATTCAAGTTCTTTGTCCCGTTTTCTGCATCAGAAAATAGGGTTAATGATAGAATCTATCTCATAGTTTTAGGATAATTAAATGAGATTATATGTAAGGCATTTAACACTGTTCCTGTCAAATTGTTAACACCATATAAATATTTGTTAAATAAGACATAAAGAAACATGTCAAATCAGGAGACCCAGGAACCAAAGGAATCAAGAAATTTCAAGTTTGTTGGCAAAGATCACTCACAGGGCTTTCATTCAGATGCCCTTGTTGACCCCTACCCCTCCTGCCTTTCCCAGTTGTCACCCAGGGAGTGAGGAGACATATTCCCATATTCCTCCAGGGAGGAGGTATTCCTCCACCTCTTGGGATTTTCCCCTCCCCTGGAAGGCCCATAATCTCCTAGCTTTTCATTCTCTTCTCAGAAGTGATTAAGGGGCCAGGCTCCAAAGATTAAAGGAGCAGTCTCTAGAGTGTACTGAGCAGGGGTACTCCACTTTGAGTTCAACCACTACATGCTCCAAGGATTTGCACCCATGGCCCTTGTGCCAGGGAGCAGTGAGGATGAGCCTTGGCCTAGAGATCGCCCAGGCTCCTCCCGGCACCCAGAAAGTCCTCGGCTGATGAACCCTCTCCAGATGGACAGAGGAGAAATTGTCAGGGTTGAAGGTCACCAGGATGCTCAGGTCAGTACTTCCCCACCCTGTGCTCCGGCTGCTGGCTCATCCTCCCACTTGGTCCAAGCGCCCTGCTATCCCGATTCAGGCTGTCTCTCAAAAGACCCCCCTGCCCTCCATCGTGGTGGAAGCGTCTGAGGTGAGTGAAGACAGCGGGGAGCTTGGCTGGCCACATGACGAGCTGTTGCTGCTCACCGATGAGGAAGAGGAGGCCGAGGTCTTCTTCCAGGACCAAAGTGAAGAGCCAGGTGAGGGAGGCAGCTGCTCCAGTGCAGCCATTGTGACGATGTTCTGGGCAGGACTGAGATGGAAAACTTACTTGTGTCCCCGTACAGGCAAACAGTAGGTGCTTAGGAAATGGACCAGAAAAGGAGTAGAGCGGAGAGAAATTCAAGGTGTCTGGCAAAGTTGAACTTTAGAGGGAAGTTCTGATGTCAGATGGGTGATGACTTTTAATTATTTTTAATTGCTTAAAATATTCACAGTTTGGGGCGCCTGGGTGGCTCAGTCAGTTAAGTGTCTGCCTTCAGCTCATGATCTCAGGGTACTGGGATCCAGTCCTGCACCAGGCTCCTTGCTCAGCAGGGAGCCCGCTTCTCCCCTGTCTGCTGCTCCGCCTGCTTGTGCTTACTCTCCCCCTTGGCCCCCCTCCCCGTGTCAAATAAGTAAAATCTTAACCCGCTGAACCACCCAGGTGCCCCCAAATAAAATCTTTTAAAAAAAGTTCACATTGTTTGTTGTGGGGGGAAAAAAAATAAATTTATCCTAAATCATCTACCCAGAGATAAGTTACATTTTGGATGCCTTATCCTTTTTTTTTTTTTTAAGATTTTATTTATTTATTTGACAGAGATCACAAGTAGGCAGAGAGGGAGGCAGAGGTGGGGAGTGGGGAGGGGTGGGGGGGGCAGAGGGAGGCTCCCTGCTGAGCAGAGAGCCCAGTGCGGGGGGGGCTCCATCCCAGGACCCTGTGATCATGACCTGAGCCACCCGATTAACGGATTGAGCCACCCAGGCTGCTCTGAAATTAGCCTCTTAATTATAGTTGCTATATTACTTTTTCTAATAATAAAAAACACACAAATTTGTTTCATCTTTTTTTTTTTAAGATTTTATTTATTTATTTGACAGAGAGAGATCACAAGCAGGCAGAGGCAGGCAGAGAGGGGGAAGCAGGCCCCCCCCACCGAGCATAGAGCCTGAATGTGGGGCTCAACCCCAGAACCCTGAGATCATGACCCAAGCCAAAGGCAGAGGCCCAACCCACTGAGCCACCCAGACACCCGTTTCATATTTCAAAGTCAGTAATAGGGCTGCCTGGGTGGCTCAGTCGTTAAGCATCTGCCTTCAGCTCACCCTCTCTTGCTATCTGTCATAATTAAATAAAATCTTAAAACTAAGTAAATAAATAGCATTTTTTAAAAAGTCAGCAATAGATCAGAAGTATTTTTCACCCTTAATGGGCTCTTCCAACTGCTCTTTCCCCCAGGCTGGACTTGGAGCCCATTGGACCCCCGATCTCCCTTAAGAACCTTTAACCCAGAACTTGGCTGGGGGCAGGAATATGGAGAACAAGAGGTCTCTTGGATTCCTGGCAACACAGACTATCATGAAGCCTCCAGCCCCTGTCCTCTGTGGAAGCCAGCAGCAGGCTCCCATGTTTGTCAAAGCTGTTTTATGGAATATTCACATCTCCTGCCTCCCAGAAGCTTTGAGGGTAAGTCTACTTCGGTCTCCCTCAACATTTCGGTGATTTGTTGAGACCATTCTGTGGGTTCTTTCAGTCTTCCCCCTTCTATAGGTGAGGCCACTGGGTCACACAAGTCAGTTTGTACTGGGATTTGGATTAAGAACGCCTCGATTAAAAAACTCCTCTAATGGGGGCACCCAGGTGGCTCAGTCGGTTAAGCATCCGACTCGGTTTCAGTTCACGTCATGATCTCAGGGTTTTAAGATGGAGCTGTGATTTGGGTTCTGCACTGGCCATGGAGATGGCTTGGGATTCTCCCTCTCTCTCTAAATAAATCTAAAAACAAGCAAACAAAACCCAAAGTCCTCAAAATAACCCACAAATACCCCACAAAACTCCTGTTTTTAGGAGTTCCAGTTTATTGGGGCTGGGGAATGAATCACTGTACCTTCTCTATTTAGCACCCCTCTTGTGCCTGCCATTGCTAAATGCTCCATATTTCACCCATCATCATCTGTAATCCCCTAACTCCGGGTTATTATTCCTACCCTGCTGTCAGTTCGCGAACCAGGGGACAGAAACATTCCATACTGTGTACCCAACTAGTAAATGTGGAGGCCAGGCCTCAAATCCTCGCTTCCCAGCCATCTTACAAAGTTGAAAAGCTGTCCATCGCCTTCTTCACCCAACAGAAAAATGTTGGGTCAGGACTGAAGGCTTTGAGAGCCTTGAACCAAGTAAGCAAAGTAAGTAATGCCCCCAAAAGGGCCTAGCTCCTGCACAGTCACACTCCAGCCTGGGGACCCTTGCTCCAGGTAGGGAAGCCGCACATCAGGGTCCTCGTCTGAGAACTGAATCAGGGTCCCCTGGGGGCTTAGGACCCTGAGGCACTCTGACAGAAGCTGGTAAGCTCCCTGAGGACCACCACGGGCAACAGCATCCCAGGTGCCCTTATCCAGCACTAGCTGGAAGGAGCCTGAGGAAGCCATTGGCTCCAGGTTCTGGGCATCAGCCTGCATAAAGTGGAGTCTGGAGGCAGGATGCCCAGGACACAGGGGTGTTTGGCCTTCGCCACCTTCCAGGAGACGTTTCATGTGGGCAATAGCCACAGGAGAGAAGTCCACCCCCAGCACATCCACGGGATGTGGGCACTGGGTGTAGAGGCCTGTACACAGACTGGAGGTCCCACAGCCCACGTCCAACACCCGCAGTGGGCAGGCAGCCGCTGTCTCCTGCAGGAGCGGCAGTAGCAACCCCTGGGTTTCCTCATACCCAAAGAACCAGTCGAACGTGGGGACGTGGCCTTTTCGGGTATCGGCATGGAGCTTATCCCAGAGGCGACGGTCGGCCAGGCAGCTACCAGCCAGGGAGCCTGTGGACACGAGTGGAGCACATGTGTCACCCACCGGCCAAGTTCCATCAATACGATGCAGAAACGGTGCAGTGTACCCTGGGGTTTGAAGAATCAGTTTCAGGGTCTAGACTCCCAGGTCACTAAGAACCCTCCCTCCCACTATCCACCTTCCCTACCCGCCAAAGCACGGCGCGCCCCAGCCGCCAGTGTCGCCACGTGGAGGGTTCGGCGCAGCGCGGCCATCTGGAGATCCCCGCAAGGTCGGCCGGAGAGCCTTCAGCGAAATGCCGCCCACACGCCCGCAGGAGCCTGAGGTCCAAGAGAAAAGCTGCAAATTCCGCTTTGTGGGATAACGCGTACCGCCTAACAACCACCTCAAAAAAAAGAACGCGGACACACACCTATTAGTGTACGATCGTCTTTTATTGTTTGCAACGGGCAGTTAAAGAGGAGGGGACACGACAGCTCCGGCTCCAGGGGCGGTTCCAAAGACCTGAAATCAAAGGAGAAGGCGTGAGCGCACGAGGGAGGAGCCTGCAGAACCTCCGTTCCGCCACGCTTCTCGGAGGCCGTGTCCCGGCGCTTGAGGATAGAACCGGCGGACTGGATGCCGCGGGCACCGAAGACATGACGCCGAGTGGGCCAGAGCCCTTTCCCTCTGCCTCCGTACATTACGGGGACCGGGACCACACACCCGACCCCCGCCAAGAAAAGGAGGGTGCGCAGGCCTCGCCCAGAACCCCCACCCTGGCACCCAGCTCCGCAACCCAGACACTAACCTCTTTCGTCCCCGCCCCGCGAAAGACCGGTATCACTGCCGACCACCTTTATATAGGCTCAGGACCCGCCCCCGAGCTGCTATTGGCTCGCGGAGGCTGAGGGGCGGGACCGACGCTGACGCTACGCAGAGCCGCGACTCGGTTTGGAAGTCAGGTTCGCTGCGCAGTCATGGGGGCTCCTGGCGGAAAGATCAACCGGCCCCGAACGGTGATTGTGTGGGAGCCCCGACTTTGTTTCCTCAAGCATCCTGGAGGCCTCTCATCTCTCTAGAGATGGGCCCTGTGGGCTGGAGTCACAGGGTGCGGGGTCCCGGGTCGCGACTTCCGTCTGATTAGCATCTTCCTCCCCCTTAGGAGCTGAAGAAGAAGCTGTTCAAGCGACGGCGAGTGTTGAACCGGGAGCGGAGACTGAAGCGCCGGGTGGTCGGGGCTGTGATAGACGAAGGGCTGATCACGCGGCACCACCTGAAGAAGCGGGCGTGAGTGCCAGACTCTCTTCGCTTTGCTCCCGACCGAGTCCTCTTATCCCGTCCTGCCCCCTTTCCCCGTCCTGCCGAGCTCCCCCGCAAATATCCGCTCTGCTTTGCGTGTGCACTGGCGTTTACATAGGCAGCGTTTGTGCCTCCACTCCGCTGGCCCGTCACGGGACCGGTAGCCCACAGCCTCTCTGGGTCTTGGACCCCACCAAATATGTAAGAACTGCCCACTCACCCACCTCCCCAGGTAACATTGTACGTCCACATGGATTTTTTATAAATAAATTTAAAGCACACACGGGACGCCTGGGTGGCTCAGTCTGTCAAGTGTCTGCCTTCAGCTCAAGTCATGAGCTTAGGGTCCTGGGATTGAGTCCTGCATCGGGCCCCTCGCTCAGCTGGAGCCTGCTTCTCCCTCTGCCTGCTGCTCCCCCTGCTTGTGCTCGCTCTCTGACAAATAAACAAGATCTTTAAAAAAAAAAAAAAAAAAAAAAAAAAAAACACGTAAGTGTGCATGTACTCAATTCTCACAAAAGTACCTGTAGGATTTTGTACTTTTCAAGCCCCTGCCCCGCCTCCCAGCCTTGGGGAAGATTTCCCATCCCTTTTTTCCACTGATTTTTTCATCGTAAATACAGTTTTGTGGTATAATAAGAAATACTTGGTCTGATTCCAGGCACAGAGCTTCTAAAAGCCTTAGAATTTCCTGAGTGATAGGAGTGTCTATCATGGCCCCAGGACCCCCCTTTGAGCACACCTTGGTTTATGCTAATGTAACTTAGGGTGGGGCTGGTCTTCAGAAAGACCAGGTGTTGAGGAGGTTGGGAATTTAAGCTCCACCCACCTGGGAAGATTAAGTTCTGTAAAAACTCTTGAATAATAGAGATTTGACGAGCTTCCTGGTTAGTGAATGGGTGGAGGTTCAGGGAAAGTGGGGAGAGTATGGAAATGCCCGGACCTTACCCTGTGCGTCTCCTCCATTTGGCTGTTCCTGAATCTCATTCTTTTACCGTAAATAAGTAAATGCAAGTAAATGTTTCCTGAGTTCTGTGAGCTGTTTAGCAAATTATTGAGTCTGAGAAGGGGATCATGAGAACCTTGATTTATAGCTGGTCATTCAGAAGTACACCATCTGAAGTGGGGGGCAGTCTTTTGAGACTGAGCCCTCAGCCTGTGGGATCTGATGCTATCTCCAGGTAGAGGTGTCAGAACTGAGTCAAATTTGCAGGATTCTCAGTCGGTGTCTGCAGAATTTGAGAATGCCTTGATGTGGGACAAGCCCCACACCTTTCTGGTGTCAGAAGTGTTGAAAATAGGAGTACCTGGCTGTCTCAGTTAATAGTGCATGCGACTTTTTTTTTTTTTTTTTTTTTTTCAAGATTTTATTTACTGGGGAGGCTGAGTGGCTCTGTCAGTTAAGCGTCTGCCTTTGGCTCAAGTCATGATCCCAGGGTCCGGAGATGGGGTCCCACATCTGGCTCCCCGCTCCCTCTGCCGGCTGCTCCCCTGGCTTGTGCGTGCTCTCTCTCTCTCTCTCTCTGTGTCAAATAAATAAATCAAAAGAAAAAAAAAAAAAAGATCATGATCTGAGCAGAAGGCAAGACACTTGAGTGACTGAGCCACCCAGATGACCCAAGCATGCAAGTGTTGATTTCAGGGTTGTGAGTTCAAGCCCCATGTTGATTGTGGAGCCCACTTAAAACATAAAAATATTGAAAATAGAGGAGAAAAATAGCTTTCCCTTACAAGTTTCTGCCATATACCAAATTTTAACATTTAATGGTAAGTACTTTATATATGGATGGGAGTAGTACTAAGAATGTTAATGGCTAAGTGTTGGAGAGATTTAACTCATTACCTCAGAGCCCAGATTTTCAGTCTTTTTACTTGAATCCAAAGACGTTTTCAAAAAGACAAAACCAAAAAGAAACCCAAAACAAAGACCTTTTCTTTCTTTTTTTTTTTTTAAGATTTTATTTGTTTATTTGATAGACAGAGATCACAAGTAGGCAGAGAGGTAGGCAGAGAGAGAGAGAGGAGGAAACAGGCTCCCCGCCGAGCAGAGAGCCCGATGCGGGTCTCGATCCCAGGACCCGGGGACCACGACCTGAGCCAAAGGCAGAGGCTTCAACCCACTGAGCCACCCAGGCGCCCCTCAAAGACCTTTTCAATACCCAGAACCTACTCATGCTGATTCAGGTTAACCTGGATATCCTCGCTTCTACCACCCTTTCAGGTCCAGTGCACGTGCCAACATTACTCTCTCTGGGAAGAAGCGCAGAAAGCTCCTCCAGCAGATCCGGCTGGCCCAGAAAGAGAAAGCAGCCATGGAAGGTGAGGCCGGGTCACAGAGGGGGGTAAGGGGAAAGCCTGGATTCCTTGGGGTTCTTCAATGCTTCCTCTTTCCTTTTGTTCAGTGGACGCCCCCGCCAAGCCAGCCAGGACTAGTGAACCACAGCCCAAGCGGCAAAAGAAGACAAAAGGCCCCCAGGATGTAGACATGGAGGACCTTGAGGATGACAGCTGAATCTCTCACCCCTTCCACCCGAAGGTTCTCACCTGGAGCCAGAAGGACTCTGGTTGTTTCAGAGGACTTTAGAGGAAGCATTGCCCTTTTTCATTCTCCTTAGACTCCTCTTCCTTGATGGCCTAGTCACCTGCCCTGGAGAGGTGTGTTGAGAGGAAGCGAGTGGAGAAGAGAGACTGGAGAATGGGGCTCCCTTGCAGTCAGCTCCACTTGTAATAAAGCCCTAGAGTTCTCCCGGAGAGGTGTGTGATTTAATGTGGGAATGAACGGGAATGGGCCATAGGAAGGGGGCTGTTGGCCTGGAAATGAGACAGTTAGGACATAAGACCCATGGAGTTCACTTGAGCTAAGCAATGAGAAGCCAGGCTCTGTGATGTTCCCATCCCCCTAGTGCCTGACACTCCCAACTCTCCATTTCCGACAAAAATACAGATTATTACAGAGATGGTAGATGAGATAAGGGTCGTGATGTCAGCCGTGCCACTGCCTCTGTGTGACCAGAGGGGCCAAGTCACTTTGTCATGTTTGTCTCCACTTCCTTTGGTGGATTTTATAAATATAGAATTTAGTTTTAAAGACTGATTGATTTGGAGCACCTGGGTGGCTCAGTGGGTTAAGCCTCTGCCTTCGGTTCAGGTCATGATATCAGGGTCCTGGGATCAAGCCCTACATTGGGCTCTGCTCGGCGGGGAGCCTGCTTCCCCCTCTCTCTGCCTGCCTCTCTGCCTACTGTGATCTCTGTCTGTCAAATAAATAAATAAAAATCTTTGTTAAAAAAAAAAAAAAGATTGAGGTGCCTGGCGGGCTCAGTAGGTTGGGCCTCTGCCTTCGGCTTGGGTCACAGTTACAGGGTCCTGGGATCAAGCCCCGAATCAGGCTCTCTGCTCAGCGGGGAGCCTGCTCCCCCCCCCACCCCGCACCCTGCCTGCCTCTCTTGCCTACTTGCGATTTCTTGTCTGTCAAATAAAGGCTTTAAAAAAAAAAAAGATTGAGGGGTGCCTGGGTGGCTCAGTGGGTTAGGCCGCTGCCTTTGGCTCAGGTCATGATCTCAGGGTCCTGGGATCGAGTCCCGCATCGGGCTCTCTGCTCGGCGGGGAGCCTGCTTCCCTCTCTCTCTCTCTCTGCCTGCCTCTCTGTCTACTTGTGATCTCTCTCTGTCAAATAAATAAATAAAATCTTAAAAAAAAAAAAAGATTGATTGATTGATTTTAGAGTTGGAGGGGGGCAGAGGGAGAGGGGAAGCCAACTCCCTGCTGAGCCCTACAGGAGTTATTGTTTTTTTTAAGATTTTATTTATTTATTTGACAGAGATCACAAGCAGGCAGAGAGGCAGGCAGAGAGTGGGGGGGACTCAGGGCTTGATCCCAGGACCCTGGGATCATGACCCAAGCCGAAGGCAGAGGCTCAACCCACTGAGATACCCAGGTGTCCCTCTACGGGGGTTCTGTCTCAAAACCCTGAGATCAACTCTGAGATCATGACCTGAGCGGAAACCAAGAGTTGGGTGCTTAAACCAGGCACCCCTACTGGGTTTTATTTTTAATTTTATTTTAAGTAAACTCTATGCAGGCCTGGAACTCATGACCCTGAGATCAAGAGGACATATTATACTGAGAGCCAGCGGGGCACCCAGGATTATATTTCCAATAAACTGAGAACCAAGCATTATTTTTCCTATTTAGCATGCAGAACTTCTGTTGCAAGCCAGGGCTAGGGTGTTTGCTTAAAGTAAAAAGCTACCTGTGTGGAGGTGTGTTCAACAGAGGAAAAGCATATTCTCTCTGTCCTGTTTAATCAGTGCAGGCTTCCTGGAAGAGGGAGGGTTTAGGCCCAGTGTTGCATCTCCCAGCCCAAATTCATATTTTGAATTTCAAACCTTCAATAAAGTTAGGAAATTAGTACAATGAACGTTTACATACGCACTCAGATTTACCAATTTTTAACATTTTTCTACACTTAAATGTTCTATCTATATGCATTTGCAAATATGTATGTGTCCGTAGATTTTTGTCTTTGCTGACTCATCTGAAAGTCCATTGCAGATGAGATTTTACCCCTAAGAACATTCTTCTATGTAGCCAAAATACTACTGTCACACCTAACACATTTAGGCTAATATTGACTTTTTCATATTTGAATTTCCTTAGTTTCAATAATATTCTTTTTTTAAGACTTTATTTTTTTTAAGATTTTATTCATTTATTTGACAGAGAGAGATCACAAGTAGGCAGAGAGGCAGGGAGAGAGAGGCGGGGAAGCAGGCTCCCCGCTGAGCAGAGATCCCGATGCAGGGCTCGATCCCAGGACCCTGAGACCATGACCTGAGCTGAAGGCAGAGGCTTAACCCACTGAGCCACGCAGGCGCCCCAAGACTTTATTTTTAAGTAATCTCGACACCCAACACAGGACTCAAATCCATAACACCAAGATCAAGAGTCACACATTCCACCAACTGAGCCAGCCAGGTGCCCCAGAAAAGACATTTTTAATATTTTGGTATACCCATTCTTCATAATTTTGTTCTACCCCTGTATCTAAGGCAGAAGGAGCTTGCTGTGTTGAAGAATTTCTGTATCTAGCATTATGCTAAGTCTTTTAATAAGTGGTCTCAAGTGATCTTTTTTTTTTTTTTAAAGATTTTATTTATTATTTATTTGACAGAGAGAGAGAGAGAGAGACAGATCACAAGTAGGCAGAGAGGCAGGCAGATGGGGAAGAGGAAGCAGGCTCCCTGCAGAGCGGAGAGCCCGATGCGGGATTCAATCCAAGGATCTTGAGATCATGACCTGAGCCGAAGGCAGAGGCTTTAACCCACTGAGCCACCCAGGCGCCCTGGTCTCAAGTGATCTTTGTAAAACCTCTGGGAGACAGGAGACATCATACCCATTTTACAGATGAGGAAATGTGCTTCAAACATTTGGATCACTGTCTCAGGGTTACATTACTGATAAATAGCAGAGATGAATCTAGATCTGTCCAACACCAAAACAAGGCACATTTAGATTATGAAATCCTTAAGAGCAAGGACCACACAATACTCTCATTGCTGGAGAACTTACCTGGTTCAAAAGTCTCCTTTTACAGATCCAAAGTTGAGGCTCTGAGATGGGAAGTGTTGGGTCCCAATTTGAAGCACTGTTAGGAGCAGAAATTGTCTCATATTACTGTTCTAGAACAGATTTTGCTAGGAGGTAATATATACACTTTGTAAGTTACTGCACTTCTAAAATGTAAGAACAAAAAAAGAACCATAATTAGTCCTTTAGCTTTTAAAATACAATCACTTCAAAAGTGTTGTTGGAAAACCAACCTCCGTGCTTCAGACCCAAGAGTTTGGGATAAAGAGGAACAATAGGTTTATTGGTTTGCCAGACAAAGGAGCCTGTAGCAAGCTGTGGCCCTCAAAAACTGTAAGCCCACTGGGAGGAAGGGGCTCAGAGGAATGGGCTGAGGGATTTTATAGGTAAATACAGGATCTAGCTGGATTCTATAGGAATTGTATAGGTGCTGCCAGACTCCTTAGTCCTTTTCAGGGTGGTACCAGGTTCCTGAAACAAAAGGCTAAAAAAGGAGGAGAGGAGGTTTGGCAGAGAAGAAAAAGGTTACTTTAAAATCAAGCTTTGCCGAAGCATTAGTACAGCCATTTTGATCTCTTTTCAAGTCTATGTTTTTAAGTGGTTTCAAAGGTATCTTCAGGAACTGCCATCTGGTATCACTCTAACTCACACTTCCACTGAGAGCAGTAAGCCTTCTGGCCTCAAAACCGATTTTCCTTTTCATTTATTTAACCATCTATTAAGAACCTACTACGTGCCTGGCAAACACTGTTGTAGGGGATGAGGAGTAGCCTTCAACAATATGGGCAAATTTCCTTTTGTCCAAGAGTTGATTTTCTGGAGTTTATTCAACAAACGTAATAAAAATAATGAATGCGGGCGCCTGGGTGGCTCAGTGGGTTAAGCCGCTGCCTTCGGCTCGGGTCATGATCTCAGGGTCCTGGGATCGAGTCCCGCATCGGGCTCTCTGCTGGGCGGGGAGCCTGCTTCCCTCTCTCTCTCTGCCTGCCTCTCTGTCTGCTTGTGATCTCTGTCAAATAAATAGATAAAATCTTAAAAAAAAAAAAAGAAAAAAATAATGAATGCTTATATGGTGCTTTCTTAACCATTGCAGGTCACTAAGTGCTATATAATGAATGATGTGGGGAACAAAGGCTAAAGAAGTACAGAAAAAAAAAAATTTCCTTACACCTTACAGCCCATTGACGAGTACTTGAGACAGGCAGAGTGACCTTCTTCCAGGAACTCAACTGTTTTTTTTTTTTTTTTAAAGATTTTATTTATTTGACAGACAGAGATCACAAGTAGGCAGAGAGGCAGACAGAGAGAGAGGGGGAAGCAGGCTCTCCACCGAGCAGAGAGCCCGATGCGGGGCTCGATCCCAGGACCCTGAGATCATGACCTGAGCTGAAGGCAGAGGCTTTAACCCACTGAGCCACCCAGGCGTCCCAGAACTCAACTATTTCAATGTAACTTTGCTAGAGGCAAAAGGCAACCTTTGTTTGATCTTAGCCTGACCTCCAGGATCCTCTGATTCTTCTTTAACATATACAAATCCCTTTGGCAATGTCCTTCATCTCTTTTCCCCCCTTCAACTGCCCCCGCCAAGATATATGTTAGCAATCATCCTCCAAGCATATGGACCACTGATCGTCATCTGAAGGGTCTCATGACTAAAGTTCTACTAGGCAGTAGTAAACGACCCCTCAAGGTCCTGGAAACCTTAGAGATTTACACTCTCCCTAACCCCCTCCCAACTTAAAAATATATAATCAGTCACTCCCCACAACCCCAGTGCAGCTCTTCCTGCCCACAGTTCCTGTCCCTGTGCTTAAAAACAAAAACAAAAACAAAAACAACTTTTTTGCACAGAAGATGTCTCAAGAATTCTTTTTCTTTTTTTTTTTAATTTAAGATTTTTATTTATTTGTCAGAGAGAGAGCACAAATAGGCAGAGTGGCAGGCAGAGGCAGAGGGAGAAGCAGGCTCTCCGCCAAGCAAGGAGCCCAGTGTGGGACTCAATCCCAGGACCCTGGGATCATGACCAGAGTGTAAGGCAGCTGCTTAACCAACTGACCCACCCAGCCGACCCTCAAAAATTCTTTCTTGACCGTTGGCTCCCGGACCCCAACATTTCACATCAGTGAACATATTCCCATGTTTCAGTTTTCACAACAACCCTGCCTGTGAGGTAGTTGTACTATGATCATCCTCATTGGGAAAGAGGAAATAGGAACAGAGAGGGTAAAGAGAGTGTGCAGCCAGTAAGTGGAAGAGCTGGAACTTGATCTAGACAGACTGGCTGTCGTGGGGGCTCTTCAAGAGGTGCCTATGAGCTCCTCATACAGTTACCACACTCCCTATCTACAAGGGAGAGGAGAGGTCCTGAGTTGGCAGGCTGGGGAGAGAGCGAAGCCTAAACAATGAAGACTAAACAGAGGGACAGAAGCGCCAGCATATGACTGGGAGAAAACCTATAGCCTGGCCAGCCCAATTTATTTTGGGCTTCCTTTCCTTCTCTTTATTTCCTTTTTTCTCTCTTAGGAGCCTCCCCCTCCCCCCCACTCTCTCTCTCTCTTTTTCTCTCTTAGGCTCCCACCCACCGTGGAGCTCAATGCAGGGCTTGAACTTACGCCCCTGAGACTGAGAGACCTGAGCTGAGATCCAGACTCCCAGGCTTAATCGACTGAGCCACCCAGCTGCGCCTCCCTCCTTTCTTTCCGTCTTTTTACCGGTTTCGCCTTCCCTTCTCTCCTTTAACTGTTTTTTTCCATTGTCAAGGGTTTGTTTACTTATTTAATATCGTCACTATTAATTGATGAAATGTTTCCTAGTGCTTCATTTTTTAAAACCTCGTGAGTTGAACACTTTGCATTTTTGGTTTTCGGCAAAATAATTAAATCCAACTGGGAATAGCCGCAGCTAGCTTCAGTTTGTGTCTTAAACGCCCTTTGTGGGTAAAACGGCTTGCTTGAGGCCGGGTCAGCTTCTCGCTGTCACCGTCGCGATCCCGCTCTGGGGTCCGAACGTGATCCGGAACCAATGTAGGAGGGTCGCGGACGTCGCCGGACGGGTTTTCCTGAGAAGCCTAGTCGGTGGTTCCTTTCGGGTTTCCCTCAGCGCGCATGCGCTGCCTGCGCTTCGCCGCTCCCGCCTCGGGCTCGGGCTCGGGCTCCGGGATGTCCGCGTTGTGCGACCCTCCCGGGGCCCCAGGGCCTCCCGGGCCTGCCCCGGCCACCCACGGTCCCGCGCCGCTCAGGTAGTCAGAGCCCCTGGCATCTTCCCCCATCGCGCGGCCCTGCGCCGATCCCCAGGCTTCTCGGCAGAAACCCAGATCCTACCTCGAGAACTCGCGTCAGGGTTCTCAGAGATTCCTGGTCGGGTCTTCCCAGAACTCAGGGACTGCCTCACCAAAACTCTGGGCTCCAGTGCCCGCACTCCTAAGACCTTGGTCTTGCCTCCTCCTAAACCCAAACGCTTAGTTACCCCAGATTCCGGCCTTGTTCTCCCAAGAGTTGGGGATATCAGAACTCTTGGGAACCGAGCTGTCCTACCCCTTTTAGACCCGAGAGAACCCAGGGTCCCCTGACTTCATGGAGACTCCCTGGAAACCCAGGCCCGGAAACCCACAAAATGCTTCCCTCTAGCCTTTACCTTGCCCTCCAACTAAGCTACTCTCCCTCACCTTAGGGTGGTTTGTTTATTTGTTTATTTATTTAAGGAATGAGGGCACGGTCGGAGCCCTATCAGCCCTTAGAGGATGCGGTGTTCTTTGGCAGAAAAGGCAGTAAGAGGAAGGGGACTTTGCCTCTTCCCATAACACTGGTTTCTGAACGCCTAAGACTGAAGCCATATGTTTTGGGAGGAGAAGGGCTGAAAAGCAGGCATTACGTTGTCTGTATCCTGGGACACCGTGATTCCTAGGCACACTGAGGATGCCTGGAAGGTGGTTGTTGATGTGGAGTTCAAGTGGTGGGTGGTTAGGAGGCTTGCAGAATATGGGAAGAAACAGGTACTAGGAAGCCTTAATGAGGGACAAGTTTGAGCTTAGGATTTTCTTTAAGAGCTTGTGTTTTGGGGGGCGCAGTCAAGCAGGAAAGGTGTTTTTAAAAGCAGATGTTATAGCCACACAATATATATTTACTCAATTCAGCAAATACTTAACGGAGTACTTCCCATATACCAGGGGCCTCAATAGAAAGGTATTCCGCGTTGAAGAGCACAGAAATGTTTACTACCCTTTTGGAGTTTATAATCTGATCACTTAACCTTGGTTTTCTTATCTGTAAAGTGGGATCATACCTTTTTGGGGCTGTTGTCTGGATTGGAATAATACACATATAGTTCCTAAGAGAGTACCTTACATGAGTTACCTAACATTGATATTATTGAAAGAAAAGTATTTGTTGGGTGATGAGTGTGAACTTGATACGGTGCTTAAGTGCTTCACGTACATTATCTTATGAAGGAGGTACCGTTATCCCTCTTTTACGTGAAAAGAAACCAAAGCTCACGGGGGAATGTAATGTGCCTAACATCTTGCAGTGCTCTAAGTCTGCTTCTCTTGCTTCCTTCCAGCGCTCAAGAGCTGTCCCAGGAAATTAAGGCTTTTCTGACTGGCGTGGACCCTATTCTGGGCCACCAACTCTCGGCCCGGGAACATGCCCGCTGTGGTCTTCTCCTGCTCCGCTCTTTGCCACCTGCCCGGGCTGCTGTGCTTGATCACTTGCGAGGAGTCTTTGATGAGAGTGTCCGGGCCCACCTGGCTGCCCTGGACGAAAGCCCTGTGGCTGGCCCCCCTCACCTCCGTCCACCCCCACCCTCCCATGTCCCAGCTGGGGGACCTGGTCTAGAAGATGTGGTGCAGGAAGTACAGCAGGTGCTGTCTGAGTTTATCCGGGCCAACCCGAAGGCCTGGGCACCTGTGATTAGTGCATGGTCCATTGACCTCATGGGGCAGCTGAGCAGCACATACTCAGGCCAGCACCAGCGTGTGCCCCATGCCACTGGCTCTCTCAACGAATTGCTGCAGCTGTGGATGGGCTGTCGGGCCACCCGCACATTAATGGACATCTATGTTCAGTGTCTCTCAGCTCTCATTGGTAGTTGCCCAGATGCCTGCGTGGATGCCTTGCTGGATACCTCTGTCCAGCATTCCCCACACTTCGACTGGGTTGTGGCCCATATTGGCTCCTCTTTTCCTGGCACTATCATCTCCCGAGTTCTCTCCTGTGGCCTTAAGGATTTCTGTGTTCACGGTGGGGCTGGAGGTGGAGCTGGTGGCAGTGGTGGAAGCTCTTCTCAGACCCCCTCTATAGACCCGTTCCCTGGATCTCCTGCTATCCCTGGGGAGAAACGGGTGCCCAAGATTGCCTCAGTTGTAGGCATCCTAGGGCACCTGGCCTCCCGCCACGGAGACAGCATCCGCCGGGAGCTTCTTCGAATGTTCCATGATAGCCTGGCAGGGGGCTCTGGGGGCCGGAGTGGTGACCCGTCCCTTCAGGCCACAGTTCCTTTCCTACTGCAGCTGGCGGTCATGTCACCAGCTTTGCTGGGCACCGTCTCTGGAGAGCTGGTGGACTGCCTTAAGCCCCCAGCTGTACTGAGTCAGCTGCAGCAACACCTGCAGGGATTCCCCCGAGAGGAGCTGGACAACATGCTGAATCTGGCTGTGCACCTGGTGAGCCAGGCCTCAGGGGCAGGTGCCTACCGCCTCCTGCAGTTTCTGGTGGACACAGCTATGCCTGCCTCAGTCATTACTACCCAGGGCCTGGCTGTGCCGGACACTGTACGTGAGGCCTGTGACCGGCTGATCCAGCTGCTGCTGCTGCATCTGCAAAAACTGGTTCATCACCGGGGAGGGTCTCCTGGGGAAGGGGTGCTGGGCCCACCCCCACCCCCCCGCCCTGTGCCCTTTCTAGATGCGCTAAGAAACCACGTTGGAGAGCTGTGTGGAGAGACGTTACGATTGGAGCGGAAGCGCTTTCTCTGGCAACACCAGCTCCTGGGCCTGCTCTCTGTCTATACTCGGCCTAGCTGTGGACCTGAGGCCTTGGGCCATCTCCTGAGCCGGGCCCGAAGCCCTGAAGAGTTGAGTCTGGCCACCCAATTATATGCAGGGCTGGTGGTCAGTCTCTCTGGCCTCCTGCCTCTGGCTTTCCGAAGCTGCCTGGCTCGGGTACACGCAGGGACTCTGCAGCCTCCCTTCACTGCCCGCTTCCTGCGTAACTTGGCACTGCTAGTGGGGTGGGAACAGCAGGGTGGTGAGGGCCCTGCAGCCCTAGGGGCCCGGTTTGGGGAGTCTGCATCAGCCCATTTGTCTGACCTGGCTCCTCTCCTGCTACATCCTGAGGAGGAAGTAGCTGAAGCTGCTGCCTCCCTGCTGGCCATTTGTCCCTTTCCTCAAGAATCCCTGTCCCCGTCCCAACTCCTGGGGCTGGTGAGAGCTGGAGTACATCGCTTCTTTGCCTCTCTGAGGCTGCATGGCCCTCCAGGGGTGGCATCGGCCTCTCAGCTTCTTACCCGCCTCTCTCAGACCTCCCCAGCTGGGCTCAAGGCCGTCTTGCAGCTGCTAGTTGAGGGAGCCTTACATCGGGGCAACGCAGAACTGTTTGGAGGGGAAGTGGATAGGGACAACGAGACTCTTTCGGTTGTCTCTGCTCCTTTGGCCTCTGCCTCCCTGTTGGACACAAACCGGCGGCACACTGCAGCTGTGCCAGGACCTGGAGGGATTTGGTCAGTTTTCCATGCTGGAGTCATAGGTCGTGGCCTAAAGCCACCGAAGTTTGTCCAGTCGCGCAATCAGCAGGAAGTGAGCTATAACACCCAGAGCCTGCTCAGCCTACTGGTGCACTGCTGCAGTGCCCCTGGGGGTACTGAATGTGGGGGCTGCTGGGGGGCTCCCACCCTGAGCCCGGAGGCAGCCAAAGCAGTGGCAGTGACCTTGGTGGAAAGCGTGTGTCCTGATGCAGCTGGTGCTGAGCTGGCCTGGCCCCCTGAGGAGCATGCCAGGGCCACAGTGGAGCGGGATCTCCGCATTGGCCGACGCTTCCGGGAACAGCCCCTGCTCTTTGAGCTGTTGAAGCTGGTAGCCGCTGCTCCCCCAGCCCTGTGCTACTGCTCCGTGCTCCTGCGGGGGCTACTAGCCGCCCTTCTGGGTCATTGGGAAGCCTCTCGCCACCCTGATACAGCTCACTCTCCCTGGCACCTGGAGGCATCCTGCACCCTGGTAGCTGTCATGGCAGAGGGAAGCCTCCTGCCACCAGCCCTGGGTAATATGCACGAGGTATTTAGCCAGCTGGCACCTTTTGAAGTGCGTCTGCTGCTGCTCAGTGTCTGGGGCTTTCTCCGGGAGCATGGACCATTGCCCCAGAAGTTCATCTTCCAGTCAGAGCGTGGCCGCTTCATCCGGGACTTCTCCAGGGAGGGTGGCGGTGAGGGCGGACCCCATCTTGCTGTGCTGCACAGTGTCCTCCACCGCAACATTGATCGCCTGGGCCTTTTTTCTGGCCGTTTTCAGGCACCTTCACCGTCCACTCTCCTTCGGCAGGGGACATAGCCTTTTCCAAGCTTCGGAAGCCAAGGGAGGTTGAGCAGTGAGAAAGAGAGGGGGCTAAGGTGCTGCAGAAAGGTGGAGGTTTCTCTTCTAAAACCCTAGGCTAAAGAGCGCTGTCACTTTTTTCCTCCCCCACCTTTTTTTCTAAATAAAATTTGCCGAGTTGAGAAAAGCAGAGTCCAGTGCCTCTGTCTGATGCTTAGAGCTGGTAAAGTCGGACAGCGCCTGGCTCTGGACAATCCCACCCCCGCCCGCAAGCCACGCCCTTGGACCCGCCTGACGCGGGCGTTTATTGTGTGCGCTCTGCCAATGGGACAGGCGCCCGGCCGCTCTCTGGTCGGGCCAATCAGAAGGCCGGAAGGGGCGGGCACTAAGGTACGTGGCTCAACGCGCGCGGGGGGAGGAGAGGCTCGGGGTCAAGGAGCAAACCCGGCACAAGATGGCGGCGGTAGCGGCAGTGGCGGCGCGTAGGAGGCGGTGAGGAGCCCGGAACCCGGGGGCACGCCCGGGACGCCCCCAGGCCCCCCAAACCCCATATCTCTCCTTCCTGTGTGTCCTCCTGAGACTCTTTTACCCCCCCCCGGCCTCGTGAGCACCTTTTGTCCCTCTGGAGGTGGCCTCAGTCTCCCCCGGTTTCCTCGCGGTAGATCCGCGCGGTGCTGGGGGGCCCCTGCTTCTGGGGCACCCAGCTCCAGCCCGGCGGCTCATGAGGGCCGCAACCGTTCGTTCTTCTTGGCCTTGGCTGCTCTCAGCCGCCCCCCTCCCTTGGCGGCTCGCGGCGGTTAACGCTGCCGCCTCCTTCCTGCAGTGTGCGGGGCCATCCGGGCGGGGACTAGACGCGACAGGGCCTCTGGGAACGCAGCCCACTGTCCTTCGGGCCCCTCATCCGGGAAACACCGCGGACTGCTGTCCCGCCTGCACTACCCTTCTTGCCCTATGCGCCCCCCACCCCCACCCCAGAGCCCCGGACCCTGCCCTGCCCTTGTCTTCATATGGACACCAACCCTAGCTTTTTCGGTGTTCACGGTCGCTGGGCACGGCTGGGGCAGGATCCCGTAAGTTCACGGTCTCTCTGGATGATGGTGCTCAAACACAACATGACAATCGAATGTTTTGGTCTGCGCTCTCGAGTTTCTATTACCGAAAAAAACGGTTCGAAACAATCACCAACGCCACAAAGCGTTTACCTGGACATAACGGATGTACTGGGGTGGGAGAGGCATGTCCTGTGACCAGCAGTGAAAAAAAAGATTGGACTGTAAACTCACCTCTCTGAAGTCTGTGATCTGAAACAATAAACAGGTGCACCTTATCCTGCGGCTCATTCCTGACTTTGGCTTGTGACCACCTCTTGCTCTGGGGCATTCGAGGCATTCCTGAGTTCTAGGGCCTTCCAACAGGTCACTTCTGAAAGATCTTTTAGAAATCCTAACCTCATTGGCATTTCCCCCAAGCCCATTGCATAGGTTGTGTAACTAGAACTCCAGAGGGTATTTAACTCACTTTACTTCTGATTACTGCCGCTCTGGGCAGGTGGACATGGGGTCAGTGGTTCAGGGTGCCTGCTGCCGTCACTCCTCAGGACCTGGGCCACAAGCTTAGCTGTTGAGTTTTCTGGTAGCATTTCTTCTTTTGATTCTAATTATTCCTGCTTGGCCTATCAAAAGACAGTGCCTGGTGTTCTCACTTTTCTGTGTGTCCTGCATTGCTTTTCACATTCTTCTGGAACTGAAGGACTATGTTCTGCCATCTCCTTTCTGGTGATTTTCCTTACCTTTAGCTGTCAAACAGATTGAGGCTAATGCTGGATACAATGTATATATAGTCTTTAGTTACTTTGTTAACAGTTTGCAAAGTTTTAAGATTTTAGGAGAAGCCTGTGTTTGTTTTCTCTTCCTATTTGGGACACACACTTAAGAGTGTGCTCCTGGACAACCCACATTTGTCACTGGAAAAGCATGTTTAAAATGCAGATTCCACCCTGGGATTTGGGAATCTACATTTACTAAACACTGCAGCTAATTCTTAACAGTGAAGTTTGAGGACCTCTGTTTAGGATTTACTGAGAATGGATGAACATGCCTTTCAAACTAACTTGCTTAAATAGGCCAATTAGTCCTTTGTTGGTCATTTGATAGGACGTTGGGGGAAGTGACAGTTTGTGGTAACCTTGGGGTAATGGTCCTCAATGAGGCAGGCCCTGCTGGTAGGTGTTGTGCTGTATTGTGTATCATGAAGTACTTGGGCCCCAGAGTCAGGCGGAGCTGAGTTTGATCCCACTTTCAGCCCTTATTAGCAGTTTAGTTTTGGATGGATTATTGAACCTTTTATGCTTCAATTTTCCCATCTGGGTGAAACTCTAACCTTACATTCACTAAGTAAACAATGAAAGAAATGAAAAAGAGGTAGTGTGTATCAAGAAGAAGTTTTGAATGATGGTCGCCCATTAGTATTGTTTGAGGCGATTTTAAAAACATGCCCAGGCCCCTGTTTGTGTCAGTTCGATCAGAATCTCTGGGTTGAGACTGATACTTTTAAAAACTTCGGGGAGAGTTGAAAACCGAGGATATAGGCAGTTAGTCTGATCTCTGGGGATATGTTAGGACTCAATACATGTGGCTATGGTTACCCAGTAGTGGTGACTGACTTTGAAGATCTAGGAGCAGGATGTCAAGGGTGCTAGGGATATTGGGATTCTAGGTATTCTAGCTGACCACAGGCCAGCTGAGGGTACATCTTTAACTTTTCCACCGTAGCTCCACCTAATGCCTTGCCCGTGGAAAGGCATGGCTGGCTTTGTTTCTCTGTTCCTCACATGGTGCCACCACTTCCCCTGGGACCGGCTGTTACTGCTCCTTTCCTCTGAGAAGCTGATGTAACCAGAGTCAATACCAGGGCCTCTGAAGGCCAAAGATCCTGTGTCCACTTCCTCTGCCTTTTGAAGGGAAGGTGTGAGCGAGCCAACTCCTCAGGCCTGACACTTCACCCCATGTCCACGCTGCCTTCTCTTCTGTTTAACCAGACTCCTTATATTTCTCCCCCTTTAGGGTTGTGGTGGGAAGGGGCCTTTCCCTGTGAAGGTGGGGCCTTTTCTGACCTCTGTGCTGATTGTTCCCTCTTTGTCTTTTTCCTCCTTAGGTCTGGGGCAGCTTTGGTACTGGCTTGTGTAGGGGTCTGCCTGGGAGTTACCCTTGCTGTGGATAGAAGCAACTTTAAGACCTGTGAAGAGAGTTCCTTCTGCAAGTATGATATTTCTTGGAGAGTGGGGTGGAAAATAGGGTACTGTGGGAGGTGCTGTGCCAGGTGAGGGGTAGCCTGGGGACACTGCAGGTGGTAGAGGGACCAAGGAACATTGGGGAACCTTCCTTCCCATTTCACTTGGCAGGAGGCAACGAAGCATACGGCCAGGCCTTTCTCCATACCGAGCCTTGCTGGACTCTCTACAGCTTGGTCCCGATGCCCTCACAGTCCGTCTGATCAACGAGGTCACCAAGGTCAGGGAAGAAAAGGAGGAGTCTGGTGGGGGTGGGGAAATGCTTGCTAAGGGGTAATTTGTCAGAGGTGAACCTATAGCCAACATCCTGTCCCAGCCATCTTGGGATTTTGTGAGGAATTCAGATCTCAGGTCCCTTAGGTGAGGGGCTAGAAGGAGGAGACCCCCCTCAGGAGGGAGTGGGTTCAGAGGGCATTCTGTGGTGTAGCCCTCTCCCTTCTCCAGATCCAAACCTCTACCCCCACAGGTAGTGCTGGTGCTGGAGCTCCAGGGGCTTCAAAAGAACATGACCCGAATAAGGATTGATGAGCTGGAGCCCCGGCGGCCCCGATACCGGGTGTCAGATGTATTGGTGGCTGACCCCCCCACATCTCGGTAAATTTTTCTTGAGAAACCTATGCATTTCCACGGTCCTTTTCTCCTTCCTGATGAATCTTTATTGGCTGATTTTTTTTCCCCCCACTTTGGGATAGCAGCTCTCTAGTATCCTTGTCACTCTCCTAACCTTGCTCTGTTTCTCCCTTTGTTTCATGCATTTTCTTTTCTGCCCTTTTTCTTCTTTCATTGCGCAGACAGATACTGCTTCCAGCTTTGTGCCAGGCCTGGGCTAGGGGCTGGCGATGCAAAAGTAAATAAACAAGGCCCCAGATCTTGCCCTCCAGTGTCAGTGTCTGTGTGGTTGGTTCCTCCTGTCCTTTCCCTTCCCCTAATTTTTTCTCTTTTTCTTTCTTTTTCTTCAGATAGTTTTGATACAGTTCCTCAAATTCTTAAGTCACAACACAGTGTCATAATGAGTATTCCATGCATGGGGTTCTCTATCTCTCTCTCTCTCTCTTTTAAGTTTATTTGTTTATTTATTTTTTAGTAATCTCTGTACCCGACGTGGGGCTCAAACCCAGCAGCCCCGAGGTCAAGAGTCGCATGCTCTGCCAGCTGAGCCAGCCCAGGGCCCCATGCATGGCTCTCTATTAAGTACTTAATTTAGAATATGATATGATAAACCTTCCCTGTATACCCTTTACCCAACCCAATCATATACTTCTCACTATCATGTGGCCCTGACCGCCCCCAGAGGTGATTGTTATTCTAAAGTTATCATTCACTTGTCTTTTTTTTTTTTTTTTTTAAGATTTTTGTTTATTTATTTGACAGAGATCACAAGTAGGCAGAGAGACAGGCAGAGAGAGGGGGGGCTCCCCGCTGAGCAGAGAGCCCGGTGTGGGGCTCGATCCCAGGACCCTGGGATCATGACCCAAGCCGAAGGCAGAGGATTAACCCACTGAGCCACCCATGTGCCCCTGTATAATTTTTTAAAAGATTTTATTTATTTGACAGAAAGAGGACAAGCAGGGGGAGCTGCAGGCATAGGGAGAGGGAGAAGCAGGCTCCCCGCTGAGCAGGGAGCCTGATGTGGGGCTCAATCCCAGGACCTAGGGATCATGACCTGAGCCGAAGACAGAGGCTTAACTGACTGAGCCACCCAGGCACCCCTCTAAGTTGTGTTTAAATAATTTTTCTCTATTTCAAGGTCATAAAAATATTTATATTTTTTTCTAAGTATCTTACTTTAGGGATGCCTAGCTGGCTCAGTCCTTAGAACATGTGACTCTTGATCTCAGGGTCATGGGTTTGAGCCCCATGTTGGGTGTAGAGATTACTTAAGAAAAAAAAGGGGTGCCTGGGTGGCTCAGTGGGTTAAGGCCTCTGCCTTTGGCTCAGGTCCTGGTCTCAGGGTCTTGGGATCGAGCCGGCATCCGGCTCTCTGCTCAGCAGGGAGCCTGCTTCCTCCTCTCTCTCTGCCTGCCTCTCTGCGTACTTGTGGTCTCTGTCTGTCAGGTAAATAAATAAAATCTTAAAAAAAAAAGTTAAAAAATCTTACTTTAAAATGTTAAGTCATAATCTGTCTGGGATAGTTACTTATATCTGATATGAGGTAGGAATTTGGTACCATTTTTTTCCTAATCAAAATTTATTTTTCTGATTTCTCTGTTGAATAGTCCTCCTGTCCTCACCCAACTGCCATGCTATCTCTGTTACATTTCGAAGTTCTAAGTATGCTTGGGTCCACTGCCAGGCTCTTCTTCGTTCCTTTGGTGAATCTGTCTGCCTCTGGCACTGTCCCCACACCAACTGTAGCTCTTAGCAGTCGCCCTCCCCACCGTCTGAAAGTGTCATCACTACTCTTGGCTCTTTGTGCTTCTTTTTATCCTTTTCGATCTCTTTCCCAGGCTTTCTGTCTCTGGCCGTGATGAAAACAGTGTGGAGCTCACTGTGGCTGAGGGACCCTATAAAATCATCTTGACAGCACGGCCATTCCGCCTGGACCTGTTAGAGGACCGCAGTCTTCTGCTTAGTGTCAATGCCCGAGGACTCTTGGATTTTGAGCACCAGAGGGCTCCCAGGGTCCCGTGAGTACAGGGGTTGGGACCGGAGAGGACCTAGTAGGCCAGGGCCCAGGGGTGTGGTGGATTTGGCACTGGGTCCCTGGGAGGAGACAGGGTGGCAGGACCGCCAGGTAGGGGCCGGGGCTGAGGCTGGGAGAAGCTGCTGTCAGGGAGGGTAGGAAGCAGACCCAGGTCGCGGTTTTCTCCGTTTCCTGTACAGACCAGGAGGCAAGTCACCTTTGTCCCTGAGCTGTACCCTGGGCATCACCTCTGGGAGGCCTGCCTGGGTCTGCCTTTCCCTCTTCCCCTTTTCATACCATCACATTTCCCAGGTTTATTTTCTTCCTTTTTGTTTTGTTTTGTTTTGTTTTGTTTCTTTTCTGCCCCATCCCCCCATCTCTGGAAGTTTGTCAACTGAAACTCACTTTTATGTTTCTGTTTTTGTGTTGGTTTTGTGCCTCCTTTTCCCCTTTCCTACCCATTTCCTCCTGCCCCAGTTTCTCGGATAAAGTTAGTCTCACGCTCAGTAGCATTTGGGATAAGATCAAGAACCTTTTCTCTAGGTAAATCCATGGCCACTGGTACTGTATCTGTTCCTCTGCCCTTACCCACCCTTCACTCTGGCCCCCAGGGGAAGGTGCCCCAGACCTTTCTATACCCTGCCCTTCACTCACCCTTCTTTCTCCAGATACGTGGTATCTGGTCCCTGGTACCCTGGCTGGGAGCCCCCTGGGAGAAGGAAGATGAAATGCTGGAAGTCCTTAAGGAATGTAGGGAGCTTCTTGATTTGTGATGGGGTGGAGAGATGCTGCCCAATGCTGGGGTTTCTGGCTCTTAGTGGGGGTGCACTGAGGCTCTAGGTGGAACTGCTTGCCAGCTGCCCTTGAAAACATTCTTCAGCAGAACCTCTTGTTTGAGTCCCTGCATATATCTGTAGAGGCTTGACCGTGGTATGACCCACTTGCCTTTGTAAAACCCTGGTGTCTGGCCAAGAGGCTGAGGTCCAGTGAGAGTTGTTGGGGCCAGGTTCTCTCAGAGGCTGCAGAGCCAGCACTGGCATTCCCAGTCCAGGCACTTGAACCATCCCGCCTGTCTCTTCTGGAACGCAGGCAGAGGCTGGGGATTGAGTCCTGTGTGTGGCAGGCACCTCCTGGTGGCATTAATCATTTCCCTTTCTCATTTCTCTCCCCGTCCTTTGCATATTGATCTGCTCACTGGGGTCCCTTGCCAAGCTTTAACATTCAGTCCCTTCCTCCAATGCCTTCGTTCCTTTGGACCCTTGGCTCTCTATTCCCTTACCCCTCCTTCCACTAGCCCCTCGTCCCTGCCCCCTCTGGATTGGAGCAGACAGCTCTCCTACCTTCCAGGCAAGGATCAAAAGACCCAGCGGAGGGCGGTGGGGCCCAGCCGGAGGAAGCACCTGGGGATGGTGACAAGGCAAGTCAGTGGGCTGGGTTCTTGGGCACAGGACTGGCTGGGAGGTTGGAGGGGAAAGGCCCACAGGAAACTTGAGCTCAGTCTCCCCATTGGGGATGGGATTTAGAAGAGGGTGGGGGAAGAGAGAGCTAGTGTGTGATTGGAGGTACTCTGCTTTCCTCCTCACAGCCAGAGGAGACCCAGGGGAAGGCAGAGAAAGATGAGCCAGGAGCCTGGGAGGAGACATTCAAAACTCACTCTGACAGCAAGCCATATGGTGAGGGACTGGGAGAGCCTTGGGCAGGGTTGCAAGGACTCCTTGTCAAACAGAAGCTCTGGAGCCCATCTTTTGCTTTCCTTCCAGGCCCCACGTCTGTGGGTTTAGACTTCTCTCTGCCAGGCATGGAGCATGTGTATGGGATCCCTGAGCATGCAGACAACCTGAGGTTAAAGGTCACTGAGTGAGTCCCATGGTGACATCAAGAAGTGGGGGCGGGAAAGAGGGGTTGGGCGTTAGGGCTACGGAGTGGTATCCATACAGTTTGGATGCTCCAGACAAGCATGGATCACTTCCTGTGGCCAGATCACCTTTGGTGATCAGAAAATTCTCCTTTGAGGGGCGCCGGGGTGGTTCACTTGGTTAAGCATCTGCCTTCGGCTTAGGTCGTGATCCCAGCATCCTGGGATGGAGCCCCACATCAGGCTTTCTGCTCAGTAGGGACTCTGCTTCTCCCTCTTCCTTTGCCCCTCCCCTTTGCTTATGCACACTCTCCCTCAGAAAAAAAACCTTAAATAAAGAAAAAATCTTGTTTGAGAAAGGGCAGGGGGCCAATTCTTAGCACTCTGTATCTGTGGGGTGGAGGTTGTGGGTGCCACAGCCTAGGGCCAGTCTGTCTGTCTGCCTGCAGGGGTGGGGAGCCATATCGCCTCTACAATTTGGATGTATTCCAGTATGAGCTCTACAACCCCATGGCCCTGTATGGGTCTGTGCCTGTGCTCCTGGCACACAGCCCTCATCGGGACCTGGGCATCTTCTGGCTCAATGCCGCGGAGACCTGGGTTGACATATCGTCCAACACTGCAGGGAAGGTGAGCACGCAGGCGGGGAGCAGTAAGAGAGCAGCACATGTTCAGGCCTGAGACAGTGGGTGTGCTAGGGGAATTTACTTTGAAGAGGCTGGCGGGAGGCTCCTGGGGATCCCTGTTTAGGGACTGGGTGGGAGAAGGGGCCCTGAGTCTTGGGAGCAGCATTTGAGTTCCCTGGCCCTTCCCAGAAAACACATGCTCGTGGAGAAGGTATTGCTCCTTCTGCGTTTATTGTCAGTGCATTTGTTAGTACATTTGTCATGTACTAGACACTCCGGTAGGTGCTGGGGATATATTGCTCTTGGGGTAGGAAATGTTCTCACTCTCAGGGTGGAAGACAGATGTTAACACAGGTGAGAAGGCGGGGTGAGTTCCGCAGAGGTAAGTGTTGAGAAGGAGATGCAGCGGTCACGTGGTGGGGACGGAGACAGTGCTGTTTTAAAGATTTTATTTATTTATTTGGCAGACAGAGATCACAAGTAGGCAGAGAAGCAGGCAGAGAGAGAGGAGGAAGCAGGCTCCCTGCTGAGCAGAGAGCCCGATGCGGGGCTCGATCCCAGGACCCCGGGAACATGACCTGAGCTGAAGGCAGAGGCTTTAACCCACTGAGCCACCCAGGCGCCCCGACAGTGCTGTTTTAGATGGCGTTTTCCAGAAAAGCTTCCCCGAGGAGATGATCTCTAATCTCAGCCCAGAGTGACTCCTTAGGACCCCGCTGTGTGAGGACTCTGAAGAGAACACTGCTGCTTTGTCTCTGCGTCAGGGACGAAGAGGGTGGGTGTCGGATCTGTGTGTCTGGTCTCCTCTGTAGACCCTGTTTGGGAAGATGCTAGACTACCTGCAAGGCTCCGGGGAGACCCCGCAGACAGATGTCCGCTGGATGTCGGAGAGCGGCATCATTGATGTCTTCCTGCTGCTCGGGCCCTCTGCCTTTGATGTGTTCCGGCAGTATGCCAGTCTCACAGGTACGTGCGTCCCCTCTCTGCCAGCCTGCAGCCTCCTCTGCTGGCCCTGTCTTCTTGAGAGGATGACTCCACTTTTCAAAAGTTCTGTGCCTCAGCCTACTTACTAGCCCAGCACCCTTCACACTCTCTCTCATCGACAAGCCTCCCTTCCTTTCTGGGTGTTCCAGTGACCCAGGTTGGGCCTGACCCCACTGTGACCCCCGTGCCTGCAGGGACCCAGGCATTGCCCCCGCTCTTCTCCCTCGGCTACCACCAGAGCCGCTGGAACTACCGGGATGAGGCCGATGTGTTGGAAGTTGATCAGGGCTTTGATGATCACAACCTGCCCTGCGATGTCATTTGGCTGGACATCGAGCATGCTGATGGCAAGCGGTACTTCACCTGGGACCCCAGCCGTTTCCCCCAACCCCTTACCATGCTGGAACACTTGGCCTCCAAGAGGCGGAAGGTAAGAGGGCTGTGGCCGTGCTCGGTCTCCTCAGGCACAGCGGCCCTGGAGAGCTCTGAGCATCCCTGTTCCTTGCCTGCAGCTGGTGGCCATTGTGGACCCCCACATCAAGGTGGATTCTGGCTACCGTGTACATGAAGAGTTGCAGAGCCGGAGTCTGTATGTTAAAACCCGGGATGGCTCTGACTACGAGGGCTGGTGCTGGCCAGGTAGGTGGGCCCAGAATTGAGGGAGAGGCGATTGTGAGACCAAGAAGGTAGGATGGCCACCATTGTGCCCCGTGGAGGTTGACAGCTACCCTTAACTTGTCCTAGGTGCCGCTGGTTATCCTGATTTTACCAATCCTACGATGAGGGCCTGGTGGGCCAACATGTTCAGCTTTGACAACTATGAGGTACAGCAGCCCCTCCTCTACCTGCATCTGTCATTCCCACCCCACCTCCTTGAGACCGTCATTCTCTGCCGGCCAGCCCTGCTCTGGTTGGTTCTCTGTTTTGCTTTGTGTTTTTTTTAAGATGTATTTATTAGAGAGAGAGTGCGTGTGGGAGTTGGGGGTTGGGGAAGGGACAGAGGGAGAAGGAAAGAAGCAGACTCCCCGCTGAGGCCAGAGCCTAACACCAGACTTGACCCCCACCACCCTGAGATCATGACCTGAGCCAATACCAAGAGTTGGTGCTTAACTGACTGAGCCCCCAGGTGCCCCTGGCTGCTTGTATTTTTCAGGAGGCCTTCTTGTTCCTCGTCGGACCCTGAGAAATACTTTTTGGATTCCTAGGCGTGCTCTGCTCTCACAGTTTGTCTTTTTCCTCTTCTCTGTCCTTCTGTCCCCATTTTCCACCTCGTGTACCTAGGGCTCAGCTCCCAACCTCTATGTCTGGAATGACATGAACGAACCATCTGTGTTCAATGGTCCTGAGGTTACTATGCTTAAGGATGCCCAGCATTATGGGGGCTGGGAGCACCGAGACGTCCATAACATCTATGGCTTCTACGTGGTAAGAGGCCGAGCAAGAAGAGCCTGAGGGCTGGGGAATGGACATGACAGCAGGCTTTTAGTCCTCACTACCCTTCCTCTCCTGTCTCCATCCAGCACATGGCAACGGCAGACGGGCTGGTGCTGCGCTCTGGGGGCCTGGAGCGCCCCTTTGTCCTAAGCAGGGCTTTCTTCGCGGGCTCCCAGCGCTTTGGTAAGATTTGGAGAATAGAGCTGTGACAGAGGGGTTGTGAAGGGCTGATCGGAGGAGTGGTGCACCAAGGCCTGCTTCTCTGAGAAATCTGTCCATGCGGCTGTCTGAGAGCAGCTGGCTGCCTCCTCCCCCACCCCCGCACCTGCGCACTTTAAGGGGATCCGGGGAGGGGGAGGTCCAGTCCCCTTTCAAGTGCTGTTGTGAATTCTGCCATCTTGGGCAGGGCCCTGGGGGTCCTAGAACAGAGGTGGCAGGTCAGAGGAGTCGGCTGTAGGAAAAGCGGAGCTCCCTGCTGCTTGCAACCTCCATCTCCCTCCTCTTCCTTAGGAGCTGTGTGGACTGGGGACAACACTGCTGAGTGGGACCATTTGAAGATCTCTATTCCTATGTGTCTCAGCTTGGGGCTGGTGGGACTTTCCTTCTGTGGAGGTGAGAGGGGGCGGAATTGGGGGTCTTGGTTTGGTGGGAGAGGAGCCAGGTAGAGGGCACAGAACCCAGGCGTGAACAGAGAGAGCTGAGAGTCTAGGTTGGGGCCTGGGGGAGCTCCTTAGGTAGCAGCCCTCTTTTCCAACCTGTTTCCCCCCTCCCCTCTCCCAGCGGACGTGGGCGGTTTCTTCAAAAATCCAGAACCAGAGCTGCTTGTGCGCTGGTACCAGATGGGTGCCTACCAGCCATTCTTCCGGGCCCATGCACACTTGGACACTGGGCGGCGGGAGCCCTGGCTCTTACCAGCTCAGTACCATGACATCGTCCGAGATGCCTTGGGCCAGCGATACTCCTTGCTGCCCTTCTGGTACACCCTCTTCTATCAGGCCCATCGTGAAGGCATTCCTGTCATGAGGTGAGGCAGTCAGCTGCGTCTGTGTGGAGTGGGTTGAGGTGGCTGAGGGACAGTGGGGACTGGGCTCCATCTCTGGGCCTCTTTCACCACTCACCGGGGCCTCGTAAAGGAAGGAAATTCTAGTTTCAAGGTCAAGAGTAAGAAGAGACTAATGGGGATGAGTGGCAGTAAACATGCCCAGTGCCTGAAACAGGGCCGACAAGTATCCTTCCATCCTTGGGAGTAAAACAGGCAGACATGTACACAAATAGGTAAATAAGAAAATTGCCAGCAGTGATAGGCTCTTTGAATAGGGTAACGGAATTTGGTTCTACCCATAGCTTTTTTTTTTTTTTTTTTAAAGATTTTATTTATTTATTTGACAGAGATCACAAGCAGGCAGAGAGAGAGGAGAGGAAGCAGGCTCCCTGCTGAGCAGAGAGCCCGATGTGGGGCTCGATCCCAGGACCCTGAGATCATGACCTGAGCCGAAGGCAGCAGCTTAACCCACTGAGCCAGCCAGGCGCCCCATACCCATAGCTTTTTTAAGAAGAAGGACATGTGAGCGGCACCTGGGTGGCTCGTTGGGTTAAGAGTCTGACTCTTGATCTCAGCTCAGGTCTTGATCTCAGGGTCATGAGTTGAAGCCCCATGTCGGGCTCCACGCTGGGTGTGGGGCCTTCTTAAAAAAAGGGTTAGGGGAAGGGCATGGGAGGTGAGGTCTGACCAATGAGGTAGATGGACTTTTGTGATCTGGCGGAGGAAAATCCCTGCACAGGAGACGTCAGGTGCAGACATTCTAAAGTGGAGATGAGTTTGTTGTGTTCCAGGGATAGAAAGACCAGTGTGACTCAGGGTAAGGAACCAGAGGGAGAGGTAGGACATGACCTAGGAGATGAAAATTCGATGTGATCCAGGATGATGCAATGGCCACTGGAAAGTTGCTGTGTGGAATAGTTTCAGGAGGGGGCAGGGGAGGAGGAGGCAAGGAGATGGGTGAGGAAGTTCAATGACCAAGGGTAGGTTGCATAGCTAAGGCCTATGGCACAGGTGGGCTGTCTGGCTGCAGACTCCTGGCTTGTACTTTTTTTTTTTTTTTTTTTTTAAGATTTTGTTTGTTTATTTGACAGACAGAGATCACAAGTAGGCAGAGAAGCAGGCAGAGGAAAAGGAGGACGCAAGCCCCCTGCTGAGCAGAAAGCCCGATGTGGGGCTCAATCCCAGGACCCTGGGATCATGATCCGAGCCCAAGGCAGAGGCTTTATTTTTTTTAAAGATTTATTTATGTATTTATGTATTTATTTATTTGACAGAGATCACAAGTAGGCAGAGAGGCAGGCAGAGAGAGAGGGGGAAGCAGGCTCCCCGCCGAGCAGAGAGCCCGATGTGGGACTCGATCCCAGGACCCTGGGATCATGACCAGAGCCGAAGGCAGATGCTTTAACCCACTGAGCCACCCAGGCGCCCCACCCTGTGCCATTCTTATCTCCAGTTCCTGGGGTAGCATCTTTGACCTCTGCCAAGACAGCAGGTGTCTTCCCTTCTTGTCTTGCTTCCTTCCTAGGCCCCTGTGGGTGCATTATCCTCAGGATGTGACCACCTTCAGTATAGATGATCAGTTCCTGCTTGGTGAGAAATGGAGGGGACTGTTGCTGGTGGGTTGGGATAGGGCTGAGAAGAAGTAAGCCCCTGTGGGAGAGGTCTGTGGGTGCCCAGGGAGGGAGGAGTGAGTGAAGCCGGTGGCACAAGACAGCAGGTGTTTTGGTCCTCCCTACCTGGGAACTGGTCCCCTCAGTTCACAGCGGATTCTGGTGTGTTTTAGGGGATGCATTATTGGTTCACCCTGTGTCAGACTCCGGGGCTCATGGCGTGCAGGTGTATCTGCCTGGCCAAGGGGAGGTGAGTTAAGGAAGAAAGGGCGTGGTGGGGAAAGGTGGTGAAGGGCAAGGAGAGTAAATAGAATGGGGGCCCTGTGCAGTGACCTAGTATGTCTTCTGCCATCCGCAGGTGTGGTATGACATTCAGAGCTACCAGAAGCATTACGGTCCCCAGACCCTGTACCTACCTGTAACCTTGAGCACTGTGAGTACGCCCGGCCCAGCTGCCAGCTCCGTCTGCCTGTCGGTTTCCAGAAGGGGAGAGTGTGTGCTTTGGGGTCTGGTACCTAAGTGAGCACAGATGGGCAAGAGCAAAAGACATTGCTGGGCCCAAGCCTGGACAGGGGGGCAGCTTCTTCCCCTGTTCTTGCCCTAGATCCCCGTGTTCCAGCGTGGAGGGACAATTATCCCTCGGTGGATGCGAGTGCGGCGCTCTTCTGACTGCATGAAGGATGACCCCATCACCCTTTTCGTTGCTCTCAGTCCCCAGGTGAGTGCGTGGGCAGGGAGCCCCTCAGCCCTCTGCCTGCCTCCTTGGGATTCAGTCCCTGGGGGAGCGCCCCTCCTTCCCCCTTGGGCTCAGGCTCTTGCCTATCCCATTTCCTGCTCAGGGTACAGCCCAAGGAGAGCTCTTTCTAGATGATGGGCACACATTCAATTATCAGACTCGCCAGGAGTTCCTGCTGCGTCGGTTCTCATTCTCTGGCAACAGCCTGGTCTCCAGGTAATGAAGCGCTCATTTGTCTGTGGTAGCCTCGGGGATGCTCACAGTGCCCTGTGCTCTTTTCTTAAATACGATCCTGCTCTCGGGTCTCATCCTTCCTTCGGCTCTGACATCTTTCTCCCTGACTGGCATCTGTTTTTGTTCCCTCTAGCTCAGCAGACCCCAAAGGCCACTTTGAGACACCAATCTGGATTGAGCGAGTGGTGATAATAGGGGCGGGAAAGCCAGCAGCCGTGGTACTCCAGACAAAAGGTGAGGGTGAGACTAGCCCCCAGGTTGGGGAAAGAGGGGAAGTAGGGGCAGGGCTGTGGACACCTTGCCTGTGGGAAAATAGTTGCTGTGCCATGGCTGTTGCTGTGACCATGGAACGCTTTCTTCTTTCTCCCGACAGGATCTCCTGAAAGCCGCCTGTCCTTCCAGCATGACCCTGAGACCTCAGTGTTGGTCCTGCGCAAGCCTGGCGTCAATGTGGCATCCGACTGGAGTATTCACCTGCGATAACGCAAGGGCTGTTGGGGGGTGGGAGGGGCGCAGTGGTGATGAGAGTTCTTCTTCCTTCTGCCTTGGAGTTTGACCCTCCCCAGACTTCACCTTTCTTATCTGAAGACTCAGATTCTGCCAACATCTGGGCAGGATGAGAAGCTGTCCCTGGGCTCTGAATTCCTCCTGTGACCTCCTGACCTCTGCCACCCTGCTGACGACAAGTCTCGCATCACCTCCCAACAGTCTGTTGCTCTAACTGGAGCACATTCACCTGTGAAGACCTGGGGACCATGAGGCCCTTGCTTTCCCTTCTTTTTCCTTTCTTTTGGGGGCCCTGAATCTCCTCTAGACCCTCTTCATTCATACCTCTTGATGGTGTTGATGCCATTTCTTGGAAGAACAGGAGGGCAGTGAGCTTTAGGGTTCCTTTTCTCCTTCCTCTTCCCTTCCCACCAAACTGCTTTTCCTCCTTTTGTTTCTTTCTCCCGCTGCTTCTCTGTCAGCCCTCCCCTTTTTATGCCCCACTGATACACTGGGACCACCCCTTACCTGATAAGGGATGAATGGATCAAAGGAGTGAGGTTGCTGGAGAACATACTCTTCACTGTCGCCCCAACCTTTCCTCTCCCTGATTGCTTCTAGAGCTGCTGCAGTTCTGATGGGGGCAGTTCTATCCCCCCTGTCCCTTGGGGGAAAGAAGTTTCCACTCTTCCTTAAGAGGGGATGGGCATTAAACTTCTTTTGTCCCCGTTTTGTCCCCTTGGGGGGGCATTCAAGATGGAGAAATTGGTTGTGGTTTCATCGAATCACGGTCACCTGTATTTATTGCTGGGAGAAGACTGAGGGTGGGGGGAGATGATCATGTGTGCCCAGGGTTGGCCTGAAGCCCTGGGTGGGGGGTGGGGGAGGACTAACTAGGGGACAAGGGGGAATATTTGTGGCAATTTTTTTTACTTCCTCTTGGCCCCCAGCTGTGACAGGTTTTGATAAAAGGAGAAACAATAAAAAGATAAACCATAAATAACTGTTGGTGTCTGGATTCTGGTTCTGGCCTGAACCACAGATCCTTAGAAGCCTGAGGGCCTGACATTTTCATCTAACATCAGCATAAGCTTCATCAGTTCAGCAAAATGAATGAGTGCAAGTCTTCCTTAATTTGCTAGATGCCAGTGTTTTCATAGAGGAGTCCAGCAAGCTCATCAGATTTTAGCAGGCCTAGTTAATAGTGGTGACCAGAGCTAATGGGGTCCTTGAATAGAAACAACTTTATAGTCATGTTCTCATGCAAAAGGCTGCTTTTCCTTAGCATCCCTTTTTAATAAAAACTATTGTTTCAGTGACAAGAAATAAATTTCTCCATTTTGGAGACTACTAGTTTTAGAGATTTATTGTACCAGAAACAAGAAGGTTGTGGGTTTTTTTTTTTTTTTAGGGAAAATGACTGCTCAGGAAGGCTCGTGCCTTTGAGTAGTTAAGGGATGTGTTCATGCAATTCTCAATTCAAATATTGCCAGTTTCCCGGGAGGTAGTGCATGCCTTGGCACCCCGCTCCTAACCCCCACCCCCCCCATACACCGTGACCCCTATTGTCAACTGTGTAGGAAATGTGCGTTAGAGGGAACTAGAGATTTTGGAGACCGGTATCTAGAAGGGACATAGAAAACTGCTTAGTGACAATTCGTAGTTTTTGTCAACCTTGGTTACTTGTCCGTAAAATGGGGACAATGCCACCTATCTCAGCATTAGACTGAGAAATGCAATGCGTGAGAGACACCCAGAGCACAGGCCTGGCACGTGAGAAGTCCTAGATTTCGTTCATTCGTGTAACAAGCATTTATAGAACTGTTACTGGGTTCTGTGTCTGGTAAGTGAATGAATGGAAATCAGGAGGAAATCCGGGCACAGGGACTGGAATTCAAGGGGAAGGTCTCAAGAATCGCTCCCACCGCCCGCCACGCGAGCTTGCCACGCCGGATGTGACGTCACCCACTCCCGTGGTTCCCAGAACCAGGCTGTGGGACCGGAAATTAACCCGAGGGGCGGGGTGCAGACTGACCGGAAGTGGGCCCTGGCGGGCGCCGCGGGCTCCAGCTCGCGGGAGCCGGTAGAGAGGAGCGTGGGGAAGGCGGGACACGGGGCGGGGCCGCTGCAGGGGCGGGGTCTGCAGGCTGGCGGGTGGGGGGCGGGGACCCCCTCGTCCCCCCGGACCCCGCCTGCCCCGGCGCGGGTGGCGGCACCGCCATGAAGCTGAAGCTGAAGAACGTGTTTCTCGCCTACTTCCTGGTGTCGATCGCCGGCCTCCTCTACGCGCTGGTGCAGCTCGGTGAGCGGGGCGGGGCGGGGGGGCGGCGGGCTCGCCGGAGGGCGCCCGCCGCCGTGGATCCCGCCCTGGGGATGAACCCCCGCGCAGACACCCTTCAGCCGGCTCAGCCCTCCGACAGCCCTCTGAGGCCGACGGCGCACTGCACTCTGTAGGACGCGCCGCGGCTTCCCTCCGCACCTCGGATGGAATGCAGACTCCTTCCCAGAGTCCGCAGGGCCCCGCATGATCCTGTGGCCGTCAGCCTTTCCAACCCCTTCCCCTTCCCACTCGCTCGCTCTGCTCCGGCTCCACTGGCTGCATGACAGTTTCTCGAAAAGCCCACGCGCATTGCTCTCTCAAGCTCTTAACCTGTTCTTCCGGGCTGCGGTGCTTTTCTCCCTGCTCTTCCCTGGCCGCCGCTTTCTCATCCTTCAGGTCTCAGCTCAAATGTCACCGCCTCAGAGAGGCCTTCCCTGACCACCTTAGCTAGCGTAACTCTTCTTTTTCCGCATTCTCTTTTATTCTCTATTTTTTTTGTGTGTTTCTTTCTTGGCCCTTATCACAATTCGGAATGATTTTACTAATTTGTTTCTTTGGTCAGTGTCTGCTTCCTCCACTAAACTGAAAGCTCCATGAAGGCAGGGACCATGTCTGCCCTGCTTCCTGCTGCATCCCCAGCACCTAAGGCTTCCTCCCACGAGGAGCATTCAATAAATATTTATCCAATAACGGAATCGATTAATTTTATGAGTCTTTGGCCACACAGCCAAGGGAACAGATGGAATGTTGCCTCTTACACAGAGAGACAGGGCTTAGGGCGTGATCCTCAGGTATTTAAAAGACTGCCCTGTTTCAGGAGATCTGTTGTTCTTTATGGCTCCAGAAGGCAACCTTAGGATCAGCAGGTAGAAGGGATGGATGGAGGCAGCTGATCAGTTCAGTATCCGAGTGAAAGCTGTAACAGATGGAATTGATTGCAGTTGGAAGGGGCTGCTGATTGAGGCCATGAGGCGTGGGAGAGGCTGTTGGGGAAGTTGTCAGGAGACTCCAGCACTGCCTAGGAGTTGAACGAGAAGGTTATGCCCCTTTGGGATGCTCAACATGCTGTGGTTCTCTGCCCCCCCTTCCCTGCTTCCTGGGATCAGGTCAGCCATGTGACTGCCTCCCTCCCCTGCGCGCAGCGGCTGAGCAGCTTCGGCAGAAGGATCTGAGGATTTCCCAGCTGCAAGCCGATCTCCGCCGCCCACCCCCTGCCCCTGCCCAGCCCCCTGAACCTGAAGCCCTGCCTACTATCTATGTCGTTACCCCCACCTACGCCAGGTAACGGGCTCTGGTGTACCCAGGAGGCCTGCATGGGCCAGGAGGTTGGGGTTGATGATGACTTTAGAGAGGAGCTGGGCCAAGGGTTGTTCCTCAAACTGGGGCCTGCCAAATGACAGGGTAAATGAACCACATCTCTCCTCAAAGATTTGTGGGAAAAGGGTTGTTTTTCTAGTAAAAGAGACAGGGGTATGCTATGAAATAGAAGACACAGTTCCTAACAAATTTGAAGAAAGAACAGGAAAGTTTCAAAGAAATGTTGAGCTTGCCCATGAGTTCACTTTCTCTCTCTCTCGGGGATCCTTTGGTGAGAAAGTTGGATGATCCCTGACTAAATTGAAGTAGGAAAGGGCTTGGCCTTACGGTCAAACTAGAATCTAGAAATAGGTACACCAGCTATGATTTACAGCATGTTTACTTTCTACCAGACACTGTGCTAAGTAAGAGGCTTACTCTTTTTTTTTTTTTTTTAATTAAAATGTAGCTTTCTCTTTGTACAAACCAACTGGGGAACATGGTTTTGGATCTATAGCTAAAGAGCCTGCCGACACCTGCCTGGAATCAGGTGGCTGACCCATGTAGGCACAGGCAGCTCTAGACCCTGTCCCCTTCCATACACACAGCATCAACCCTGGGGCAGACCAGTCTGCAGGATAAAGAAGCCTGGACACACCTTCCCAGTTCCTTGTCTAAACTTAGGAAAACCCTCCCCTGGAGAGGAATGAGGCAAAGAGCTCCTCTAAATCTCTCTACTTAGAAACCCAGGCAGAGGACCTGGCCCTCCTGGTATTTTATTTTATTATTTTTTAAAAAGATTTATTTATTTATTTATTTTTAAAGATTTTATTTATTTATTTGACAGAGAGAGATCACAAGTAGACGGAGAGGCAGGCAGAGAGAGAGAGAGAGGGAAGCAGGCTCCCCGCTGAGCAGAGAGCCCGATGCGGGACTCGATCCCAGGACCCTGAGATCATGACCTGAGCCGAAGGCAGCGGCTTAACCCACTGAGCCACCCAGGCGCCCAAGATTTATTTATTTTTTTGACAGAGAGATCATAAGTAGGCAGAGAGGCAGGCAGAGAGAGGGGGGGAGAGTCCGATGCCGGGCTCGATCCCAGGACCCCGAGATCATGCCCTGAGTCACAGGCAGAGGCTTAACCCACTGAGCCACCCAGGCGCCCCCCCTCCTGATATTTTAGAAAGTCATTATAATTGAACCTTTAAGACAGCATTGTGGTAAAGTACTGTTACTCTCATTTTCCTAGCCAAGTAGACTGAGGCTTGGGGAGATCTGACCCATTTCCCCCAGTGTCTCACCTACTCAGTTACAGAGCTGGCGTTCAAACCCAGATCTGATTCCAAAGCCTGTGACCTTAACCTGTAGTCTCCCACAGCCAGAACCGTGGGGTTGAGGGGGTTCCAGACACGGGCTGCAGGAACAGGGCAGGGGAGCTTGGTGTGGAACTGATAGGTGAGAAAGAGAATTTGGGTACTGGCTGGGGAAAGACCATGGGGGATACCGGAAGGGGCCCAGAAGTTATGTGTATTGGCCGGCAGGCCGGAGCAGAAGGTACGGAGCCCTACCCCCCACCTTGCCTCTTTCCCCCTGCAGGCTGGTGCAGAAAGCCGAGCTGGTGCGGCTGTCCCAGACCCTGAGCCTGGTGCCCCGGCTGCACTGGCTGCTGGTGGAGGATGCTGAGGGCCCCACCCCACTGGTCTCTGGGCTGCTGGCTGCCTCGGGCCTCCTCTTCACACACCTGGTGGTCCTCACCCCCAAGGCCCAGCGGCTCAGGGAGGGCGAACCCGGCTGGGTTCGGCCCCGCGGGGTAGAGCAACGGAACAGGGCTCTGGACTGGCTCCGGAGTGGAGGGGGCGCTGTGGGGGGGGAGAAGGACCCCCCTCCAGCCGGCTCGCGGGGAGTCGTGTACTTTGCAGATGATGACAACACCTACAGCCGGGAACTCTTCGAGGAGGTGAGCCCCTCCCCACCCCTCTGGGGTGGGGTTGGGAAAGAGGCAGGTGGGGCCAGCCTCACCTGTTGCCTTGGTGACCGGTGTGAGGAGGGGGAAGCAGTGGGGCCGAGTGACCCCCGTGGCCCTGGGCCACCCCCCTGTCTGTTTCTTCTCTCCTGACCTCTCTTAGATGCGCTGGACCCGTGGTGTCTCAGTGTGGCCTGTGGGCCTGGTGGGCGGCCTGCGGTTCGAGGGCCCTCGGGTACAGGATGGCCGGGTCGTGGGCTTCCACACGGCGTGGGAGCCCAACAGGCCCTTCCCAGTGGATATGGCAGGATTTGCTGTCGCCCTGCCCTTGCTGTTGGCTAAGCCCAGTGCCCAGTTTGATGCCACCGCTCCCCGGGGCCACCTGGAGAGCAGTCTCCTGAGCCACCTCGTGGATCCCAAGGACCTGGAGCCGCGGGCAGCCAATTGCACTCGGGTAAGGAGCTGGAAATGGGCCGGAATCCGGCTCTGGGATATGGAGGGGTGATGGGGGAAGCGGAGCAAGCCCTCGAGGAGGACGCTCAAAAGATGGGCTTTTGAACCAGGAAGGACCCTCTAGAGCCTGGATTCAACTTCGCTTACTCCGTTGCTGGGGAAGCTGGGAGGCAGCGTCGGCAAGGGGTCTCCTGCTACGCTGTCTCCCGGGCATCCACATAGCATGGGGGTGGCGGGGGATGGGGGGCTGCCCTTCACACTTCACAGCGGACGCTGTGTGTGTAGAGGGGGTGAGAGAATCCGTTCCACACTGAGGGCCCCAGAGGCCTCATGCCAGCCGGGCCCAGCCCTAACCGAAGTGCGCCCGGGACAGGTTCTGGTGTGGCACACACGGACAGAGAAGCCCAAGATGAAGCAGGAAGAGCAGCTCCAGCGGCAGGGCCGAGGCTCAGACCCAGCTGTGGAGGTGTGACGGCAATCCCCACCCTGACCACTGCCTCATCAGGCACGAACCTGGGGGACTGGGCCCCTGGCCTGCCCAGGATGCAGTTTTCCAAATCCTGACCCCCTCAGAGCCAGGGGCGGCCCCCTCTGCCCCCTCAGCCCCAGGGCGTGGCCCAGCTGCTTCTTCCCTCCCCCAGCCTGCCATGTGGCACTGCCCACAGGCTGGGGACAAGCGGCCCTTGTGTTGAGTCGGGTCAGCCCTATCTGGGGCGGAGCGGAAGGACAGACGCTCAGGAGGGAGGGCTGCTGAGCAACTGGGTAACTTATTCGGGCTGGGCATGCGTTGGGGGGCTGGAGGAGCTGGGCTGGACCCTCCCCACCTGAGCATGCTGACTCCCCTCCTACCTCCAGAATAAAAGATCTCAAGCTGGAGGGGCCTCTGGTTTCCTTCGTCGCGCACGTCTGGTTCTTGCATTTGACCCTCACCAGAGTCCAGGCCCTCTGGGCGTCCTGGCTTCTCTGTCAGACAGAAATCAGCTCTCCCAGGGCCCCCCACCCCCTTGAAGAGGAAGGTCAGTGGCTTTCATCCAAAAGCTTTATTGAGTCTGTGTGCAAGGAGCAGTCTCCAGTCCTTCCCGTGTCTCCTTCCCCACACCTTGGGTGCCTTCTGTTCCCCCGGTGGCTCTTAGCCACAGGGGCTAGGGCCTGGACACCTAGTTTTCTCGCCACCACCCCCCACCCCGATCCAGCTCTGTGACTATCATTCGCCCCTCCTCTAATCCCAGGAGCCCCCCCACCACCACCACGTGGAGGCTCGGTAAAGAGTTGTGAGGTTTTCAGTCCTGTCCATCCCTCCCCATCCCCCCTCTCAGTCTCCACCCCAAGCTTCAGGCCACTAGGCCTCAGGTAGACCCTCCTCAGGGGGTGCCTCTTCTGGTGGGGCCTCCTCAGGTGCGGGCCTGTGAGCCACCCCTCCCTGTCGCCACACCGTTTTCAGCATGTCCTTCAGCCCATTGGGGAACAGATAGCCCCGGGTGTCTCCCTCCGCGTCAATGACTCCTTCAAGCCCCTCCAGGGCCGTCTGCAGGTACCGCAGGCCCAGGAGCACCAGGATCTGTGGGGAAGGCAAGGGGAGAGAGGTCAGTGTGGGTCAAGTGCTCCCCAGGCCAGGGCTGGAGGCATCGAGAGTTCCACTGGGGGGGGGGGAGCCCACCTGCAGCAGGAAGGTGACAGCCAGCCCGCCGCCCAGCACGCTCGCAAAGTCCTGCAGGTACCCCAGCAGTACCCCGTGGCATCCTTGGGCCCAGAGGTTTAGGTTGGGCTGACGGGGATCGAAGAGAGGGTGGGCGTGGGGCTCCGAGAGCCGGCTTTGCAGGCAAGGTCTGGGCGAGTGGGGGTTGCAGCAGGAGAAAGGGACACCGTCGATCAGATACAGGCCTTCCACGTTGCTCTGGATCCGGCTGCAAGGGGAGGGGCAGGGGTGTTAGGATGGCTGGAAATAGAGGCCAGGGGGAGAAACTACAGGGCACGGGAGCTGAGAAGGGAAACAACACGAAAGACCTTTCCTGACTGGTTTACCACCGCATGCAGTGTGAGGCATGCACAATTCATTTATCTTTACAGTAAGTCTGTAAGGTGGGTCCTATGATCTCCACACTACAGAGGAGGAAACGGGCCAGAGCAGTTTGGTAATGTGCCCTGGGTCACACACCTAATAAATGGCAGATCTGTAACCAATTCTCTCAATCACTACGCTCTATTTATTGCCTGTGGGGTGAGGTGGGTTTTAAGGGTGGAGGAGGCAAAGGAGGGAAAGGAGGCCAGGAGGAGGGGCGGGGAAGGGGAGAAACCAAACACTCACTCCACCACCTCCTGGTCATTGGGATCCAAGTAACGGCTGCTGACCCACTGGATGCCAAACCAGTCCTTGTACCCGTGGCGCCCGCAGCAGTGGTGCCTCAGCTGGAGTTCATCCAACAGCCGTTTGGCATGACAGTGTCCGGGCACCTCTGTGTCTTTGTAATGAGCCAAGGCAGTCCCCAGGCCATCCTCCAGCGCCGAGTCCAGACTCCCAGGTAAAGCCAGGGCCAGCCCCAGGGCGAGGATCAGAAGACCCCCGCCGCCGGCAGTGCCAAGCACCAGCAGGGGGCCCAGGACCTTTCGCCAGGGAGGGTACTGAGCCGCGTCCAGGCTGGCCCTGCTGGCTCCCGCACCCACCAGTCCTGTGCCCAGAGCCCCCAAACCGGCAGCCAGGGCCACCTGGGGCAGGGCAGCAAAGGGGCAGGAGGGAGCCAAGAAAGTGCGGAGGAGCCACAGCTGGGCCAGGAGGTGCCCGCTATATAGGAGGGCGAGGCCACCGGCCAGCGCCAGCAGCCAGGAGAGGAGCCAGAGCCCCTGTGCCAGACGGATGCGGGGCTGGAGGGGCAGCACCAGGGGCAACACCGGCGCCATCTCCCATCTCTGCCCAAGGAAAAGCAGAGCGGTCAGGGACGAGGGTTGGCAGGGACAGGATGCTGAGTCAGCCTAGCCCGGCTTGAGCTGGGCTAATGCCACCCTGACCCCAATACCCTGGGAATCCGCCCCCCCCCCCCCCCCCCAGCCTTAATAACCCGCTGCCCCGGCTCCTGCCAGTCCCAATTCGAGATGCCTTGGCCTTGCCCCTCAGGGAAAGCCCCGCCCCCGGGCTAAGGGCCCAGTTCGTGACCCCGCCCCTGCCCCTCGCGGAAGTGGGGAGGGGCGGGTCGGCTGCTCTGCCCCTAGGGGCTAGGGGCTGGGGCGCGGAGACCAGAGAGGACCCCAGGGAGTCCGGGGGCGGGGATCCCGGAAGGGCCTGGAGGGCGGAGACCCGGAGGGGGCCCGGGGGTCAGCGAGTTGGCCCTGCCCGGGTCCCGAGCGGCGAGGCCCGGACAGGGAGGGGTTACCAGGCGGCCCGGCCCCCCCCCCCCCACCTCGTCCCGCCCCCCCTCCCGCGCTTCCTGGCGGCTCCGCGTCCGGCGCCTGTTTGTGCCGCGGCGCTGGGGCCCGGGACGGCCCCGCCACCCCACCCCCGGGAGCCGAGAGCGGCCCCGGGAGAGTCCGAGGCCCCGGCGGGCCCCGGAGCCTGCCGCCCCCGCCCCACAGCGCCCCCTCCAGGCCCTTTCCCCTCGCCCGACAGCGCCCCCGGGGGGTGGCACGGCACCGGCGCGCGCGCGCGCCCCGGGGTGCTTCCCCTTCCCCTCTCCCTGGCCATGGCCCCCGCGGCTTAGAAGCCTCCTCCGCCGCCGCCGCTCGGAGCAAGCCGGGGGCCGGATGGACGGGGCCGGGGGGCCCGGTGAGTACGGGGCGGGGCGGGCGGCGTGCCCCTTCCCGGAGCGCCGGCCGGTCGGCCGCTACCAGAGCCCCCACGGCTGTCTGGTGGCGTCCCCGCGTGCTTCTCGGCCTCAGGGGCTCTGAGCATCCTCCACTGGTCCTCAGGTCGCTCTCCCTAATTATATGGATCTCCTGCTGTCATTTCCAACTTCTTCAACGCCATCCACTCCCGGTGTTACTCTGGGCCCCTGGGTGTTTCTCTGTCCCCTGCGTTATTCTGGGCCTCTTCTCCTGGTTTTGTGGGTCGTTTTACTTCTGACCCGTTACCCTGGGACCTTCACTATGACTCCGTCTCCACTGATACCCTCTCCGGTCATTCTCGATCTCTTTTCCTGGTCGTCTGAGCCCTCAGATGACTGTACTCTCGTGTCCCCCTCTCCTTTCGCGCCCCCTCCTCAGTTTCTCTGCCTTCCCTGGAGACTGGAGCCTGCTCTGTGGTGGGCCGTCATCCTTCACCCGCGCTGCGCCTCACTCTGTGGTTCCCACGTTCCTGGGCAGTACTCCATATTTCCCCCCTTGGTACTCCACGGTACTCCCTGTCTTTGCGGAGGCTGAGACAGCAGCAGGAAGGGAGCGCTGCCAGACTCCTCGCCCGCCCTGGCCAGAAAGAGGCCCTTGATCCTCTACCACCCGTCTCCTCCCCTCTGGGCCACCCTCCAAGCCTGGGGCTGCTTGAAGGGGGTAGTCCTATTGGACAAATGCAAAGTTGAGGGTAGACAGAATCCCCTCAACCCTTTCTCCCCGTGGTGGGTACATTCTGAGTGCCTCTTGCCCCTTTCCCAGGTGAGGGCCCTGCTCAGGAGGCCTTGCAGTCCTTGAGCCGGCGGCTTCAGGTGCAGGAGAAGGAGATGGAGCTGGTTAAGGCAGCCCTGGCCGAGGCCCTCCGCCTGCTGCGGCTGCATGCGCCCCCCAACCCCCTGCAGGACCCTGGCACGCCCGCTCCAACCCGAGACAGGTATGCCTGTTGTCACACACCCTCTTCCTTCCAGGGATCTCTAGGGGCATCAATCAGGTTGATTCACTGTCTCCCCAGCAGCCCTGCAGCGCCCCCAGGACTGCCACCCGCGTGCGGCCCCTCCTTGGTGAGCCGGGGCACCCAGACCGAGACCGAGGTGGAGACGGAGCCATCCCCGGGCCCCCCTAGCCTGAGCAATGGGCCCCCAGCCCCCCAGGGGGGCAGTGAAGAGCCTGGTGGGACCCAGTCTGAAGGAGGGGGCAGCAGCAGCAGTGGTGCTGGTTCCCCCGGCCCCCCGGGGATCCTCAGGCTTGTGCAGTCCCCGCAGCGTGCTGACACGTAAGTGTCCTGCGGCAGAGGCCGGGAGGGCTGGGAGGACTGGGGAGCACGAGCAGAGGGAATGATCCTGACCTGCTCACTATGCTCCTACCAGGCCACGGAGAAATTCTTCCTCCTCCTCATCCCCCTCAGAGCGGCCTCGGCAGAAACTCTCCCGGAAGGCAGCTTCCTCGGCTAACCTGTTGCTGCGGTCAGGGAGCACGGAGAGGTGGGCCAGCCTGCCCCGCCCCCCGCCCCTCCCTACCCCACCCCACCCCAGACTCAGGCTCTTGATTTTCCACATCCCTCACCTCAATTCCCTGGGTGGGGTGGGGGGACCTCATTGCCCAACAGGAAGAAAGGAACAAGTGCTCCTGGGGCACCTGCTGTGTACCTGGCCCTGTGCTAAACCCTCGACCTTCTCCACCTCATTCAGTTCCCACGACATCCTTAGGGGGTAGGTGGTCTCTTGCTGTTCATTGGCCAGGTGAGGAAGCAGGCTCAGAGAGGGTAAGTCATTTGCCTGGGGTCACACAGCTAGAGCTAGGATTCAAACCCTACTCTTCCTGACTCCGGCTCTACTGTATCACCGCAAACCTTCCAAGATTCTAAGAGGTACCGAAAGCTGTCCTGATTTTCACAGATGATTGTTTTCGGAGTTTCAGCCCTACCCCTCAGCTCCACCTGCCCCCACCGCCTCCCCCAATCTACCAGGCTTTATTTCTAACCAACTGAGCCACCCAGGTGCCCTAACAGGCTTTATTTCTAGAGAGCAAGGGGAAGTCCTAGTGGCTGAGTATAATTGTCTCAGAGTACCTACAGGGCCCAGGACCCCTGAATGTTTAGTCGAGCCCTGTCCTTGGTCTCCTTTATTCTCTAAAGAAATATTACTGCCTTATAATCTAGTGACAGCTGTTTGGGGAATTCACCTGTTACTTTCCTGTGGTGAGAGAAGGACTTTCTGGCTCACATCCCAGACCTTGAAAGGCAGGGCTGGTGTACCTTTCTGGATGCACTTTGGTCCCATTTTACAGATGGAGAAATGAAAAGGCCAGCCAGAAGCCTGGTGGTCTAGAGGAGAGGGCCCCCCTTGCCATGCCGCACTGCCTCTCACAGGCTTTAGGGCTTTGTGCCATGTGCCCTGCCCCTTTAGCCTAAACCTTCTCATCTCTTACGTGGAGCTGAAAGTCCCCATCTACTTGGGGCCCTGAATGCTCCGAATGCAGACTAAAGGCCGGCAGACCTTGTTGGGTATCTAGAGGAACCTCCTTTCTTGTGTCCTGCTCTTTCCCACTTAGGTCTTGGGACCTGACCCCATCCCTCTGCTTTTCTCTCTTCCCAACAGCCGTGGGGGGAAAGACCCCCTCTCCAGCCCTGGGGGTCCTGGGTCTCGGAGGAGCAACTATAATTTGGGTATGTACAGAGGAGTCCAGAAGAGCTGGGATGACAGATTTGGGGTTTGGGCTACAGCCCCAGGAGCTATTGTGGGGGACCTGTGAGGTGTGGTGGGTAGAGTTTTCCTGAAAGGGAGGCTGTAGGGTGGTGGTTGACACCCCCCTTCTCTCTGTAGAAGGCATCTCAGTGAAAATGTTCCTTCGCGGCCGCCCCATTACCATGTACATCCCGTCTGGCATCCGCAGCCTTGAGGAGCTGCCCAGCGGCCCACCCCCGGAGACCCTCAGCCTTGACTGGGTGTATCCTGCCCCCTCCAGTCCCACGGGAGCCACCTTTCCCATCTTGGGGACCCCCCCCTTCTCGATGGTTTCCCCCTGGGTCCGTGGGATCAGGAAGCCTTCTGACTCCTCCCCTACCATCCTTTGCTGATGGTGCTGCCAGCCAGAAGCTCTTTTGTTGCCCCCTCTCTACCTCATTCTGCCCTTGGTTTGACCCTTTCCTTGACTGTGATCCCCACTCCAGTTATGGGTACAGGGGTCGAGACTCCCGCTCTAATCTGTTTGTGCTGCGCTCTGGGGAGGTGGTCTACTTTATTGCCTGTGTGGTGGTGCTGTACCGGCCCGAGGGAGGCCCAGGGGGCCCTGGAGGTGGCGGCCAGAGACATTACCGGGGCCACACGGACTGCGTTCGATGGTGAGGGGCCCAGAGCCTGGGAGTGGGCAGCTCTAGGTGTGGGGATGGTGGGCTTGGCAGGAACAGGGTCTGGGTGGGTGTGGAGGAGCAGGAGGGCTCTCCAAGCACGGAGGACATGTCCTGGGGGGTCTTGAGAGACCGACCCCCTTCCCTAGAGCGTCTCCTCCCCCACTTAGCCTGGCCGTCCACCCGGATGGTGTCCGTGTAGCTTCAGGACAGACAGCTGGAGTGGATAAAGATGGCAAGGTAAGGCCAAAGTCCAACACCAGGCAGACGGGATGAAATTCCAGCCTGGCTTTCCTTCAAGTCCCTGACCCCTTTCTGACCCTCCCAGCCCCTGCAGCCAGTGGTTCACGTCTGGGACTCAGAGACCCTGCTGAAGCTGCAGGAGATTGGACTGGGGGCCTTCGAGCGGGGCGTGGGAGCCTTGGCCTTCTCAGTGGCGGTGAGCTGGCCCCAAAGCCTCTAGATCCCCAGCTTCCTTGCCCGGGCACCTCCTTGAACTTCACCAGGACGCCTCCAAAGTTCTGGCCTTCTTGAACCCCACCCCCACCCCCAAGCCAATTTTCCTGAGAAAGGGACAGGTGTCCATTCCTCCTGCCTGTTCCAGCCGTGATGGCAGCCCTTGCCTAATGACTGTGAGCCCACACACCTCTAGGCCTCACTTGGCCTCACCGATGTGTTCCCCATTCTCAGGATCAGGGTGCTTTTCTTTGTGTCGTGGATGATTCCAATGAACACATGCTGTCAGTGTGGGACTGCAGCCGAGGCACGAAGCTGGCTGAGATCAAGGTGAGGAGGGAGTCCAGGTGGCCTGGCGTGGCCGTGAGGTTAGGGAGCTAAGAGCAGCGGAGTACAGAGCGAACTCCAGACTTCCCTGTACCTTGACGTCATTTCTGGCTGGGTCACCTGGAGTGAAGCCTCTTAGCCTCTCCGAGGCTGTGAAAGGGAACTATGGAAGTTTCTGGTCTCCGGAGAGATCCATTGCGTGTCAGGCATTAGGGTGGTCCCAGCATCGTGAGTGACTGGGAGGGGCGCTCTTAGGGGACCAGGGCCTGGGTTCGGAAGGAAGGCTTGTCTTGGGGTTTCGGAGCTTCCGCAGACCAGCTGTCAGGATGCAGACTGAAAAGTGGAGTAAAGTGAGGGTGCTCAGGGCTTGGGGCGGCTGAATCTGGTGTCTTCCCTTCAGAGTACCAATGACTCGGTTTTGGCCGTTGGCTTCAGCCCTCGTGACAGCAGCTGCATTGTCACCAGCGGGAAATCCCACGTCCACTTCTGGAACTGGAGTGGAGGAGCAGGGGTTCCTGGGAACGGGACCCTCACCCGGAAACAGGGTGTCTTTGGGGTGAGGCGTGGATGGGCGCGGGGTGGTGCGGGAGGACAGAGAGGAGGTGGAGGTATTGGGCTGAGTACTGTAGACCCTGATACCCCCAACTGGCAACGGTCCGTGACTTCCGGTCTCCACCCTTCCCTCTGACCCCTGCTCTCTGTTCTCCTCTCCCCCAGAAATACAAGAAACCCAAGTTTATCCCCTGCTTTGTGTTCCTCCCGGATGGAGACATTCTCACTGGGGATTCAGAGGGGAACATTCTCACCTGGGGGCGGAGCCTCTCAGATTCCAGAACCCCAGGCAGGGGTGGGGCCAAAGGTATGCGGTTGAGGGTGGTGGCTTCTGGGGAGTCTAGTACCCCAGAGGGTCTGTGGGAACAGAGAAGAGGATGTTCTTTTTTTTTTTTTTTTACTAGGAGAGTTGATGGTTGTCTGTGGGCCCCAAAAGGGGCCCTCTTGGAGGGCCGTCTAGCAGGGTAGGGACACCGTGGCAAAGGGGCAGGGCTGGGGCTTTGGGAATCTGCCAGATCCTGGGTTCACATTCCAGTTTTGCCTCTGGTTGTTTGGCCTTTAGGAAGTTACCTCACATCTTTGGACCTCAGTTGTCCAGTTTGTAAACTGGGGAAAATAGTAGCCGAGGATCAGAGACCGTGTTCAGCCGGTACTCAACAGCTGGGAGTTATTACTCTGTGTGGGACAGCCAGGGCTGCTCCAATGGCCCACTTCCTGGCACCCCGACGCCAACATGTCTTTGCCAACTCATGTTTTTGCCCACAGAGACCTACGGGATTGTGGCCCAGGCCCATGCTCACGAAGGTTCCATCTTTGCCCTGTGTCTCCGGCGGGACGGGACTGTGCTGAGTGGTGGCGGACGGGACCGCCGGCTGGTCCAGTGGGGGCCAGGATTGGTGGCCCTCCAGGAGGCTGAGGTGAGGGCTAGGCTGGTGTCAGGGGAGGGAGGAGGAAGAGGAATGGCCAGTGGGTCCCTGACTTTTGCTGCCATCCCGCAGATTCCTGAACACTTTGGGGCTGTGCGGGCCATTGCGGAGGGGCTGGGTTCTGAGCTGCTGGTGGGAACCACGAAGAATGCGTTGCTGAGGGGAGATCTGGCCCAGGGCTTCTCCCCTGTAATCCAGGTTGGCCCCCACCATCCCAGGGGTCCAGGGAGGAGGTGGGAGGAGCTACCGAGACGGGGCAGAGGTCACAGCCCATGCTCTGCTGCAGGGCCACACGGATGAGCTCTGGGGGCTCTGCACACATCCCTTCCAGAACCGCTTCCTCACCTGTGGCCACGACCGGCAGCTCTGCCTGTGGGATGGGGAGGGCCATGCACTGGCCTGGAGCATTGACCTCAAGGTAGAGCCCTGTGTTCCTGGCTCCCCAATGCCACACCCACCATGGCTTCTGTGGCCACCACTCCTTCCCTAACATCCTCTTCCCTTCTCCCCGGAGGCAGCCAGTTTGTACTGGTATGGCTAAATGGGCTACTAAAATCTCCGTTCTACTGTGCAGATGCCTCCAGTGCCCCCTGAACACTGCCCCCTTGTCCCTGAGCCCCCAGACCTCCCCCTCGATCCAGCAACAAATGGTTAATTCTCCAGCACAGCTTCCCAGCTCAGTTCTGGTTGTTAAATATGTTGAGTATCACCTCATTTGGGCTCCAGTGACACCCTGCCTCCACCCCAGGTCTACTGTCCCTCTCCTCCCTGTCTCATCCTTGGGAGGAGAAGGCTTTGGTGTTACCAGCATGACGAGGTGTCCATCCGAGAATCTTCACTAGAAAGGCATCTTCTTAAATTCACCTTCTCCCCCCTCCCAGGAGACTGGTCTCTGTGCTGATTTCCACCCCAGTGGGGCAGTTGTGGCTGTAGGACTGAACACAGGGAGGTGAGAGGAGCCCGGATTCCTGGGAGGGGCAAGCAGGAGGTATGGGAAGGCTTCCCCGGTAATGGGGTGTGGGGGGGCAGGGGTGGGGGAGGAGTGTGGCTGCTTCCTCCTCGGGGGCCCCAAATGCACCTCTCCCTCCTCAGTGCTTTTCTCTGCAGCCCGGGCCTCGCCTGCTCTCCTGTGGCAACTGTCATCACACTCAACCACTCTCCCCTCCAAACCCGGGAGTGGAGGAGGTGGCAGCTTAGGATAGAGAAGCAGTGGGGGTGGGAAGGGTTTGGGAGAGACTAACAAAGGGAAGTGCCAGGCTTGCGACTCCATAAGGTCCTCCTTTCTTCGAGGCATCAGAAGCTCCTCAGCCTTTCTCTCTCCTTGGCCCCTTCCCATTTCCTAGCATACGAATTGAGTGTTGGGGGTGCCTGAGGGGTTCCGTTGTTAAGCATCCAACTCTTTGATTTCGGCTCAGGTCATGATCTCATCAGGGTCATGAGATCGAGAGCCCTGTGTGGGCTCTGTGCGACGCATGGAGCCTGCTTAAGGTTCCCTTTCTGCCTCTCCCTCTGCCCCTCTCCCCACTCTCCCTCTCTTAAAAAAACAAAACAAAACAAAACAGTGGTGACTTGTCTACATCACAGCCTTTCTGTCGGTGTCTCTGAGACTCTCCAACTTGCCAATCCCCACCTTGCCCAGGACAGGTAACCTCACACCTGCTTTCCACCCCCTCCCTTCCAGGTGGCTGGTTTTGGACACAGAGACCCGAGAGATTGTGTCGGACATCACTGATGGCAATGAGCAGCTCTCAGTGGTCCGGTATAGCCCAGGTGGGAGCCACCCCCTACCCCGGTCCTAGACCTGTCCCTGGCCCTTCCCTCTCTGAGTGAGTGTCTTTGTAGATGGGTTGTACCTGGCCATCGGTTCCCATGACAACATGATCTACATCTATAGCGTTTCCAGTGATGGGGCCAAGTCCAGCCGCTTTGGCCGCTGTGTGGTGAGGAGGCTGGGCTGGAGGGTGGGGCATTGCCATAGCAGGTAAACTCCTTGAAGGGGGTCTCATGCACTAAGGGGGATGTGAAGAGGGGAAACAGTATCTACATTTTTAGTCTCTTGACCCTTTCTCCTAGGGTCACTCCAGCTTCATCACTCACCTTGACTGGTCCAAGGATGGGAGTTTCATCATGTCCAATTCTGGGGACTATGAGATCCTTTACTGTGAGTGGAAGGAAGAGAGAGCATGGGGAATGGGTAACCTGGTGGGTTTTATTTGTTTGGTGGGGGGTGCTCCTGGTTGGGAGTGGTTGAAGGAGAGTAGGTAGAGGGGCTGTTACTTAGAGAGGGGGAGATGGGTTGGAATTGTACAGAGGAGAAACACTATGATTTGGGATTCCCCCCCCACCCCAGTTTGACACGTCTTTCCCCATGAGGACTTGAGGGAGTTGAAAAATGTACTAGGAAGAGGTTGTTTTGGACAAGTTTGTCAGGGCAGGTGTGGAGGGATTGACTTATCTAGGGAGGAGGAACTGATGAGAAGCTGTCAGGAGAACTTGAGCAAGAATTCAGGAAGCACATGGGGCTAAGTTTTGTCCTGGGCTGAGGGCTGCTACCACGGTGACCAGATCACACGCAGGTCTTTCCAGCCTGCCTGTCTCGGTGTCTTCCCCACCGAGGGCTGGGTTAGAGCGGAGCTGGGTGGGCCCCTCTGTCCAGGGGATGTGGTTGGAGGCTGCAAACTGCTGAGGAATCGCTACGACAGCCGAGACCGGGAGTGGGCCACTTACACCTGCGTGCTGGGCTTCCACGTCTATGGTGAGCAGGGCCTTGGAACCTTGAGGGAGGGGTGGGGGGGGTCGGGGGCAAGGTGGAGCCCGCCCTGGGCTCGGAATGCGGGGCATGTGTCGAGGGATGGGCGTCGAGAAACCAGCAGATCCAGCCCTGGAGGCCCCTCAGGCCCTGGGCTGTCGGGACTGGGAAGGATTGCCTGGAACGCGGCCGGTGGGTGGCCACGGCTGCCTGAGCTCCGGAAACGGTGCGGCCCTGGGCCGTGGGTGGCCAAGGAGCGAGGCCTCACTAAGGCGGGCCGCCGTCCTAGGCGTGTGGCCAGATGGCTCGGATGGCACCGACATCAACTCCCTGTGCCGCTCCCACAACGAGCGCGTGGTGGCCGTGGCCGACGACTTCTGCAAAGTGCACCTGTTCCAGTACCCGTGCGCGCGCGCCAAGGTGAGGCCTCCTGGGGCCTCTGGGGCCGGGCGGGCCGGACAGGCCCGGGGCTCCGGGGCCTCCGCAACTCGGTCTTCCCTCCCGCCCAGGCGCCGAGCCTCGTGTACGGCGGCCACGGCAGCCACGTGACCAGCGTCCGGTTCACGCACGACGACTCGCACCTCATCTCGCTGGGGGGCAAGGACGCCAGCATCTTCCAATGGCGAGTGCTGGGCGCTGGGGGCTCGGGGCCGGCGCCCGCCACGCCCTCTCGAACCCCCTCCCTGTCCCCCGCCTCCTCTCTCGACGTCTGACCAATGCGGGAGGGGACCCACCGGCCCTGCGGCGCGGCTCCGCCCCACCCGAAACCCCTAGGACCAGGGGCCGACCTTTCCTGGACTTCGAGACATTCCCGATTGCGCGTTTCCCTGGAGGGGGCGAATGGCACCCCTGCACACACTGTAGAGACCCGCTGGCCGAGCCGGGCAGCCCCAGCCTGGGCCCTGACTCCCGCCGCCTGCTGAGGGGCAATAAACCAAAAGCAAAGTCGCCTCCCAGTCCTTTTGTGGGGCTCGGCTGGGCGCCTCCAGGGCCCTGTGGGGGTGGCGATGAAGAAAAAGAGGAGTTTGGAAAGGGTAGGGGAGCGTAGGCCACTCATGCAAATAACAGGCAAAGCCGCTTGCAAATAACCCAGCGGAGCGCAAACGCGCGCGAGTCCTTCGGGACGGCAGGCGGAGCAGCAGGCGGAGCAGCGGGGCTCGGGCGAGGAGAGAGTTAAACCCAACTCTTCTCCCGCCCTCGGAGGAGGGGCCGAGTTGCAACGGAAATAACCGAGCGCCGGGCCGCGGTTGGCCGGAGGGAGCCGAATCTCTTCCGGAAGTAGCCGAGCTCTGGGGTCTCGCTCTCCGACCTGAGCCGAGCGCCGGGCCTTGTTCTCCGGATCGGCCGAAGGTGTTCCGGAAGGAGGCGAACCCCGAGGCGGGCAGGGCAAGCCTTCCCGGCGGCCGGCAGAGCCCTACGTCTGGTGGGGCTTGGCGAGGGCGGCGGGGGGGCGGGGGAGCCGGAGCCTGGCTCCGGTCCGGCGGGAGCCGAGCTCGTTCCGGAAGAGGCCGAGCGGACCGGCGCTGGCCTCGGCGTCCCGGGCGTGAGGCGGTAGCGGCGGCGGCGACAGCGCGGGCCGGGATGAACCGCGACGGCTGAGGCAGCGGAGGTGCCGGCTGCGCGGGCCCGACCGAGACTTCCGCGAAGCGCCAGCCCCGCGCTCGGGGCTTCGCCTCGAGCCGAGCCTTGCCCCCGCGAGCCTCCCGGACCCCTTTGTGCGGCCGGAGGCGGCGGCGGGAACGGCCATGGCGGCCAACATGTACCGGGTGGGGGGTGAGTACCGGGCGCAGGGGCTGCGGGGCCCGCGGCGGGAGAGGTCGGGGTCCGGGGCCGGAGAGGCTCGGCACCCGGCAGCGCGGGGAGCCGCACCTGGGGCGGCGTGGTCCCGAGCGCGGACCGGAACCGGAACCGGAACCGGGAACACCGGGAGCGAGGGTGCGGGGCCGGCAACGCGCGGCGGGGCGCCGCGGCTCCCGGAGAGGCTGCGGGCAGCCCCGACGGCACTCTCAGGCTCGCGTCGGGGGCCCCTGGGTCGGGGAGTGGGGCCTGGGAAAGTGATTCCGAAGGAACTGACAGGGCACGCAGGGGGCGCGGGGGGGCCGAGGCGACCGCTCTGCCACCTGAGCGGGAACCGACGGGAGGTTTCCTCCTCCCCGCCCCCCCGGTCGTTATTGTGCGCCTGGGATCTAAAAGGTGCGGACCCTGCGCTAGAGTCAGTAACAATTGCTCTCTTGGCCGAGACTGGGGTGCAACTCCACCGTTGAGTTGTGGGGACTGCGGGGGGGGGCCCTGCTTCTCGTCTCTTAAGGCTCACTTTTGAGTGAAGGATTTGATAAAAGAACTAGGTGGTCACGGGTGGTGGTGGGGGAACCCCTTGTTTTCTGGTAGTCTCTCCACTTCCACATTTCAGGCTCCTCGCTACCTGGACCCTTATCCTTTGGTCCTCTCAGGCCTACTTTTTCGCCTACCCTGGTGCTCAGTCTTTCCCATCTCCTCCTCTGATCTTCCCGATGCTTCCCCACCTCCTCCTACAGATTACGTCTATTTTGAAAATTCTTCTAGCAATCCTTACCTGGTTAGACGGATTGAGGAGCTCAACAAGGTGAGTGGAGCAGAGCCCCACCTCTGTCCTGTCCTGCCTCCCCATCCCCCCTTGGGGGGGGTCTTTTTCTTCTGAGGTCACTAACTTCATGTGGAAGCCAAGGGGGTGGGGGCGGGGAACCAACGCGATCCTAAGTGCCCATTCATATTCATTCATTCATTCATTGGATGTATTCAGGAAAGGTTTAGAGAGTTGGGTGGGAACGTAACTATTCTATCTCTGGGGGGTCTAAGGAGAGGGAAAGTGTGGGGGAAAAAAAGTTCAGAAGTCTGTCCATAAGCATAAGTCTCTTTATTCATAATTTTTCGGGTCTTTCTATTTACACCTCTTAGAACCTTATTCACGGTGGTTAGTTTCTTCTTTATGAGTCTGCACTTTAAAATGACCAATTTTAACTGCCATTTTTTTTTTTTTTATCCCCTTAGACTGCAAACGGAAACGTGGAGGCAAAGGTTGTGTGCCTTTTCCGGCGAAGGGACATTTCTAGTAGCCTCAACAGCCTGGCGGATAGCAATGCCAGTGAGTGTCTGTGCACCCTCACCTCACCCTAACCCCCCCCCCATGATCTGAGGCCCAGGCATGTCCCTGCAGGTGTTTCCCCTGGTAGCATGCCCAAAAGCAGGGGTGTGAGTTTGGGGGTGGGAAATGCCTGGTCTGCGGAGGGAGGCCTGTTTTTACACGTTGGGGTTGGAAGCAGGGTGGAGAGACCATGATAAGGAAAGCCAGAAAATGGCTTGTGTGTGACTGTGTATCTGAATGATGGGTGTAAAAGTGATGATAGTATTTAAATAGGGGATGGGGAAGGGGTTTAGAGAAGCAGGACCCTTGGGGGACAGTTTTGGGTACATTGGGACAGTGAGTGCTGATTGTAAAGGTCAAGGTTGAAGAGGAAGAGCTTGTACTTAGAAGCCTGCGTAATAGGGAAACAGCCTAATTTTGTGATCACGAGGTAGTGAGAATACATTGAAGGGAGAGAATAGGAAGCTAGGAAAGTTTTCTTGCCCTTTTTCCTCAGCTGTTCTGTCTTCTCACCACTCCATTTTACATCTTTGCCTTTTGCCTTATTTTCCCCTCTCTTTATGCTTTCATCTTCCTTTAAAAAACATATTTCCTTCTGTTTTCTTTAGTTTCTTTTTTTCTTTCCTTGTTTGGTTTTCTTTCTTTCTTCCTCGTGTTCCTCCTTCTGAAATTATTTTCCTTATTTCAGGCAGCTTTGGGCATGAAGGGGTTAAGGAGGAGCTAGGCCTACCAAGTTCTCTGGCCCTCTGGGGTTTACAGCCCCATCTGGCAGGGGCTGACCTTGGCCTTGTCCAATCAGAGGGGGTGGGGGGGTGTGGTCCCCCCTTGCCTTAGCACAGGGGTTTCCGGAGCACACAGGCGAGGGGTGGAGCCTGCTGCACACCCCCCCCCTTCTCCCTGAGGTTGGGAACAATGCACCAATGAGCCTGGGCCTGTGGCTGTCCTGCCCCCTCCTGGTTTGGTTGGCCCCCAGCCAAGTTAACCCTTTCCACCAAGGTTTCAGGGCAGAGTTGCAGTGCCTGGGGAAGAAGGTGTTGGCCCTGGCTTGAGAGGTACTGGCCTTGGAAGCCCCACAAACTTATCATTAGCCAAGTGGACAGTGAAGGGTAGTTAGGGTTGCATGATGTTTAAGAGGAAAGACGGCCCTGAAATCTGAAAAGAACTGGTAAGCACAACCTTGTGTGATGATTTTTCACCTTGTTGGGTTTCTGGACCTCAGGCTGGTTTAGCAAGAGAGACAAGTGTGATATTCTTGTCGGGCCTCGTGTGGGCAGATTTGTGCTTTCTGAGTGGCTTCTGAGCATTGGCGCCTGGGTTTGGGATGGGTTTCTGTGGCATTCTATGCACTCTCAGCAGCTCTTCCCAAAACGTTAGCGATGGGGAGTTGGAGCGCTGTGATGGGGAAGAGGGCTAAGTGGGAAAGCTGGTGGACTAAAGCTGTGAGAGGCAGGTGCCTGGGGAATGCGGAGAAACCAGCTGGTAAATAGAAGGTGTTTTCCCTGGGTTAGAGTTTCCAGGGTGGCTTCTTTCTGAATTAGTTTCTGACTTGGCTTCTTCCTCCTTCGTCTCCCAGGGGAGTTTGAGGAAGAATCAAAGCAGCCAGGGGTATCAGAGCAGCAGCGACATCAGCTGAAGCACCGGGAGCTTTTTCTTTCTCGGCAGTTTGAATCGTTACCAGCCACACACATACGGTACGGGATGATCCGGGCCACTGTGGTCTGCGTGCACTTGTTCAGAAGATGGGGGGGATGTATTGGAGATGCTGTGGAGAGGGAACGAGGAGCTCACCCAGGTTTTTCGGACCTCTTTTCTGTAGGGGGAAATGCAGTGTGACCCTCTTGAATGAGACGGACATCTTGAGCCAATACCTGGAAAAGGAGGTGAGAAAGAGGTGCTGGGAGAAGGAGGAGGGGGTGGGTATGCCCAACGAGGCCAGAGGAAAGTAGAACTGTGACGGGGTATAGGTTGACAGACTGCCTGTTTTGGGAACTCTGGGTCTTCCGCACTGCCCTCTGCCTCTGAGGACTGCCGCCTGCTAACCTTTTCTTCCCATCTCCAGGACTGCTTTTTTTACTCACTGGTGTTTGATCCTGTGCAGAAGACACTTCTAGCTGATCAGGGGGAGATCAGAGTTGGTTGCAAATACCAAGCTGAGATCCCAGATCGCCTGGCAGAGGGTAAGCAACAGGACAGACCATACGGCTGCTGGGTCACGGAACACAGTAGTGTCTGTGAATGGTGTGCCGTGGAGTTGTTTGCTGCGCTGTCTTCATGACTCTCTGCTGCCACCCTGATGGGATGGGACTCTGGGAACCTGAGAGGGGCAGTTGGGCACAGTTGGGAGGAGAAGTTTGAGAGTTGAGAGGGCTGACAGAATCCGAGTGGGAGACAAGGAGGAACAAGGTGCTGTTGTGTCAAGACACTTACCCTCCTTTCCCTGTCCCTGATGTTGCCATCACCCTGTTCCCCAGGGGAATCCGATAATCGGAACCAACAGAAGATGGAGATGAAGGTCTGGGACCCAGACAACCCTCTCACAGACCGGCAGATTGATCAGTTTCTCGTGGTGGCCCGGTGAGGGGTGGGTGGATGGGGAAGATGGGCTGGGGGCGGTGTGGACATCTTGCATCGAATTCTCAGAGGTGGGCTTGATTTTTTTTTTTTTTCTTGGCATGGGTGTTTTCCTTATTTGGCTTGGTTCCTCAGCCCACTCATGCCGCCTTCTTTCCCTCTTAACTTCTCAATCTCTCCCTCAGAGCTGTGGGCACCTTTGCAAGAGCCTTGGATTGCAGCAGCTCCATTCGGCAGCCAAGCCTGCACATGAGCGCGGCCGCTGCCTCCCGAGATATCACGCTGGTGAGCAGATGCGGCTGTGCAGTCAGACATTCTGGGCTCCGTGGGGACCTGCAGAGCCCTGGGACAGGAGAGGAAGGGTCTCCGAGGGCATGGTGCAGAGGGGCTTGGGTCATCAGCGTTGTTTCCTACCTTCCCTGTAGTTCCATGCGATGGATACGTTGCAGAGGAATGGCTATGACTTGGCTAAAGCCATGTCTACCCTGGTGCCCCAGGGGGGCCCGGTGCTGTGTCGGGATGAGATGGAGGAGTGGTCTGCCTCCGAGGCCATGTTGTTTGAGGAGGCCCTGGAGAAGTACGGGAAGGATTTCAATGATATTCGCCAGGACTTCGTAAGTGGATGGGGCTGGGTGGAGAGGTGGAAGAGATGACAGGTGAGGGAACCAGGACCTGGGGCCAGATGCCAGCTCTGCTTCTTTCCTCTGTCTCCTTAGCTGCCTTGGAAGTCACTCGCCAGTATAGTCCAGTTTTATTACATGTGGAAAACCACAGACCGCTATATTCAGCAGGTACGGGCTGGGCTGGGAAGGCTGGACCAGGGGCCTCCTGCTCACCTCTGCCTTTGGGAGTTGATGACATCCTCCTGCAGAGATGCTCTGATCCGCCTCTTCCTTTCTTTTTTCCCTTCCTGCAGAAAAGATTGAAAGCTGCTGAAGCAGACAGCAAACTAAAACAAGTCTATATCCCTACCTAGTAAGTGTGGTAGGTGGGGGAGGCTGGTGCATTCTTTTTCTTTCTTTCTCCTCCAGCTCATGCTTTTCTCAGAGATTGGCGGTGGGCGGGAGTCAGGGTCAAAGAGTCAAATGATGATAGACACGAGGTGGAAATGGGATTCTCTTCTTTGACCAGTTCCTGGTTTCTCCCCACACTGTTCCCATTAGTACTAAGCCAAATCCTAACCAGATCATCTCTGTGGGCTCGAAACCCGGCATGAATGGGGCTGGATTCCAGAAGGGCCTGACTTGCGAGAGCTGCCACAGTGAGTTCCAGGGAAGGATAGGGATGTTGGGGGTGGGTAAGGTCTTCTCTGGCCCAAGGACCTGAGGGGCTCAGGTGACATATTCTTCCCAAACTCCCCCCTTCTCTCCATGCTCCTGCAGCCACACAGTCTGCCCAGTGGTACGCCTGGGGCCCACCCAACATGCAGTGCCGGCTCTGTGCTTCCTGTTGGATCTACTGGAAGAAGTATGGGGGGCTGAAGACCCCGACCCAGCTTGAGGGAGCTGCTCGGGGCACAACAGTAAGGACTGATGGGGAGCAGGCCGGGGAGAGCAGTTAAGCATATTGATGGGAGCTTTAGGTGAAAGCCAGAACACCCAACCCCTTAAATGGTGATGGTTTGGTGATGGTTTGATGTGCATGTGAGTGGGGAGGGGGTGCTCGATGGTGGTTGGAGAGACGGGGAGGTCGGGATGGCAGTAAAGAGATCAGGCAGGAATAAATTGCTTTTTATGGAGAATGGAAGAAAGAAGAGCCCCAGTGTCCATCTGGGCTCTCCTTTTTCCCATGTCTTTCTTCCAGGAGCCACACTCGAGGGGTCATTTGTCTAGACCTGAAGCCCAGAGTCTCTCTCCCTATACGACCAGCGCCAACCGGGCCAAGCTGCTGGCTAAGAACAGGCAAACATTCCTGCTCCAGACCACAAAGCTGACCCGTCTGGCCAGACGCATGTGCAGGGACCTGTTACAGCCGAGGAGGGCTGCCCGACGACCCTATGCCCCTATCAATGCCAATGCCATCAAGGCGGAGTGTAAGGGCAGGAGTGGTGGGGCTAGTGGCAGGTCGGGATGCTCTGGCCAGAAAGCAGAGCGCAGACCAGTGTTTCTCTGGAGGTCTAATGACAGCAGGGATGGCAGGCCACAGTGCTTGGGAAGGCGAGTAGATGTGGCTCCTGGCCATAGGAGAGGCCTGAATAGCGAAGCCCCTTCAAGAATTTTCTTCTTTGTTCTCTAGGCTCCATTCGACTTCCTAAGGCTGCGAAGACTCCATTGAAGATTCATCCTCTGGTGCGGCTGCCGCTGGCAACCATCGTCAAAGATTTGGGTAGGGGACGGAACTGGTCAGGTGGTGTCAGGTTCTCTGTCATCCTTTCACCGTCAAAGTCCAACGAGATTTAGTCTAACAGCCTGTGCTTTTGTTCATTAATAACAGTTCTCATAAGCTACCCGTAATGAATGATAAGATCACACTCATGTGCTAATTGCTTGCCAGACCCCTCTCCCCATCACTGCTTTTGGGGATGCCCGGGGAAACTACATAGAGAAGAGAAAGCATGAAAGTTCTCTAAGTTTTCTCTTATGTTTTCCTTGGTAGTGGCCCAGGCGCCTCTGAAACCAAAAACACCTCGGGGTACCAAGACGCCGATCAATAGAAACCAGCTGACCCAGAACCGGGGTCTGGGGGGCATTATGGTGAAACGGGCCTATGAAACTGTGAGTTGACAGCTGGAGTGAGCCAGACTGATTGGGTGGGCTTTTATTTCTGATTGGAATCTGTGAGTCCTCTCTCATTGTGCTATCCCCCCACCCCCCCACTTTCCAGATGGCAGGAGCGGGGGTCCCCTTCTCTGCCAATGGAAGGCCTTTGGCCTCAGGGATTCGCTCCAGCTCACAGCCAGCAGCCAAGCGTCAAAAACTAAACCCAGCTGATGCCCCCAATCCGGTGGTGTTTGTGGCCACAAAGGATACCAGGTAGGGAGGCCACCATGGGAGGGGCTGAGAGGTTGACAGCCCAGATTGGTGGGTAAGGATAATACCAGTTCTGAGTGAGACCAGCTCCAGGAGGACTGGGTGCGGGATGGGGATGTCAGGAAAGAATGGGCCAGAAGGCAGAACTGGAGTATGAAATCTGGGGTTTCACCTCAAGAGTCTTATTAGCCTTTTTCATTCCACTCTTCTTTTCCTGGCCAGGGCCCTGCGGAAGGCTCTGACCCATCTGGAAATGCGGCGAGCTGCCCGCCGGCCCAACTTGCCCCTGAAGGTGAAGCCACCACTGATTGCAGTGCGGCCCCCAGTCCCACTGTCTGCACCCTCACATCCTGCCAGCACCAACGAGCCCATTGTCCTGGAGGATTGAGCGTCTGTGGGGGAAGGGAGGTGGGCTGAAAGCTAGAGGGTGGGTGCCCAGGGCATCCAACCTCCCTTCCTTCTAGTATCAAAGGGAATGAGGAGTGAGTGAGGGAGGGAGCAAGTGAGTGTGTGTCCTTGGAGGGGTTGGGCGCCCTCTGGTGTTACCACTTGGAGGCTTGTCCCTTTCCCACGCTTCTCCACACCTGGTGGTGGAAGGCACACTGCAGGAACTTGACCCATTGTGGGAACCTAGCCTGTTTTGGGGGGTAGGACCCACAGTTGTCTTGGACAGTTTTGGGGGGAGGGTTTTTTAATTTTTTAAAAATTTTGCCTCCCTTTGTGAAAGGGGATGGGGGAGGGGGAAGAGTAAATGGATAGGAGGTGGTGGTTGGGGGAGGGGGACGTGCACTGCCATGACTGCCATGTCTATCTTTTTTTTCTAATGGGGGTTTTTCTTCCTGTCCGGTGTCCGGACTTTCCTAATTGGAGTTTGAGGCCCCTAAGCCTAAGCTGGCATCAACCCCAGCCCATGCTCTCTCTTTTCCTTCCCTCCCTGTGCCCCCTCCGCCTTTTGTACGCCAATTCTCAGAAATAAAGATCTTTTGTCCGTTTTTTTAACCTCGGATTCTGTAATTGGTTCTTTAGTAACAAATAAAAAGCTGTTTTCTTCAGCTTCTCCTGGCTCAGCTGTTCTCTGCTGTGGGGGGTGGGGAGGGGAGAGGGCGGTGTCTGCAATTGGGAAAATAAAGGACAACGGATCATGAAGGAGGTACAGATGGGACTTCCCAAGAACAGCTTTAGGAGACAGGCAGCCTGTTCCAGCTAGCTTTTTCCTGTGACTCAAACTGCTTCCCAGATCCCTGTGGTGCTGGAACCCAAGCTCCTCTTGATACACAGAGATTTGTTCAGAGCAGCTGGAATGAGAGGACTTTGGATGGTTGGTGGCTTCCACAGGAAGGGAAGTGTGAAGGTGCTTTTCTTTCTACTTCCCAACACTTACTCATCTCAGAAAATTCTGGGAGTTGCTAGAGACCAGGGCAAGATGCAGCCTATCTTGGGGGGGGTACTGCAGTCTCTTACCACCCAGCTCTGTGGTGTATTTGCACAGATTGCTGCTCAAGGATTCCCGAGACCAGCCTCAGCACCTGCCTTGATAGTGGGGCCCACTCTAGAACCGTCTCCTGCTTTCTTGGTTTTGGGAAACAGAAGCCTGAGCAGGTAATGTAATGTAATGTAGGTGAAGTTAAACTTACTCTGTGTTCCTTCTGCACTTCCTTCCCTGTAGGGCAACAGCCTCAGCAGTTGGGAATTGTTTAAGGTTATAGACCTTCAAGTGTTTGCCTTTGGTCAGGTGTGCTTTTTACAGTCCAGAGTTGTGGGCCGATAACCACAGCAGGAGCTACTTAGCCCTTCTGAGTCATCTCCATCCCGTTCTCTGCCCCTGGGGGCTCCACAGCCCCTTCACTCTCCCCATTCCGAGCTTACACCTGGGCAGTATCAGGAGGAACTGACCACTTATACCCGTCTGGGGAAAGCAGCATATCCTCTGAACGATATCCTCACTCCGCTGCAATGAAGGCATAGTGAGTCCCACCGCATACCTTGAAGTGGGCCGGTGCCTCTGGACATAGGAAGGCGGTAGTAGGCCCCACCGCATGCCTTGGGTGGGCCGGTGACTCCGGCGCCCACTCTTGCGGAAGGAAAGCCTGACTCACGGGGCCGCAGAGATCTGGCTGTGGCTGAGTGGAGTCTGGGAGGCGCCCAGTGGGGTAATAGCTCCCTAACCGGGCTGGGAAGTGGTCGCAGAGCACCCATTTGGAGGGCAGAGAGAGAGCAGCAGCCCTAAGGAACTCGGGAGTCCAGGGACAGCCTTGAGCTTCGTGAAGTCTGCTCATCCTCCGCCTTTATTCGCCGGGTAAATACGGGTTTGAGGATGGAGCGCCGCGGGTGCCTATCGCCCCTAGAGGGAAGATACCTGCGGAATCGCCCCCTAACCGAGCAGCAGGGAAACAGCAGGTTGACTTCAAAGGGCCCCGGTGCCGGCATTTGTGGTCGCCTTCATGAATATTCATGATTCGTTGGGCCAATCAACGCCTGAATGGCTCAGAGCACACCAATCGGCTTACAGCATGCAGATAAGTATCAAAGATGGGCGGCTTTTCCTGAAGCTGGTGGAAGAGACTTAACGGGGATGAAAGCGGAACCCTGAGTCGAAGGAGCTGTTTCCGGAGGAGTGTGCCTGCTCGATGGTCGATACTACGTCACTTCCTATGAGCTGGCGGAAGTTGCTTCGGAGCGCTTTGCGATTTGTAGGCGTGAGTTCCGGCGGTAGCAGAACGGGTTGTGTATTGTCGGTACTGGAGAGTCGCGATGGCGGCATTGGATTCGGATGTCCAATCGTTGCCCCGTGGGGGTTTCCGCTGCTGCCTCTGCCACGTTACTACAGCCAACCGTAAGCGGTGGCTTGTGAGGGGGTGGTTGTGAGTTCTTGTCTGTGGGTCCTAGCGAAAGTTAGGGTTATAGGTCATAGTTCTTGACAAGTCGTTTGGTAGGGTCACTCGTCTCCGTTTTCACTCCGCCTGTACAAGGGATTGGAGAGTGGCGGAAGTCCCACCACTTTACCCCCTCCTTCCTAGTATCCGAAATCTCCACAACGAAAATTTCATTATCTTATTCCCTCTTAAACTGTCATCTGTCGGACGCCACCTTTGTGTCTGGTACTCTGCTGGGCTCTCGGGTGGGGTGAGGGGATTCAGAGATGAAGGAGCCCACCATTGAGAGGTGGAGACAATTGCAATGCTCAATAGATATGTTTGGAGAGCTGTAGGATCACAGAGAAAGTAGTAATTAACGAAGGGAAGCCTTACAGAGGAGCTTACCCAAAGGCAGGAGTATACGAAGGAGCATGGCATGCATGAGTAGGAGGTGGGTTTGGCAAAGTAGACAGGGTTCTTGTGTGACAGCGCAGGGAACTCCATGAAACCTCAAATTCTTCTTCTTCTTTAAAGATGTATTTGTTTTTGAGAGTGAGCGTGCACAGGTTGGCGGGGGGGAGGCAAATGGAGAAGCAGGCTTTGAGCGCCATGCAGGACTCAATCCCAGGACCCTGGGATCATGACCTGAGTCGAAGACAGATGCTTAGCCGACTGGGCCACCCAGACGCCCTCTAATTCCACTTCTGAAGTCTGGAATCCTGATCTTCCCTAAACAAGATATTCTGTTCTTTTTTTTGTGAATGGCGTTATCACTATTTGTCCCCTGAGGCAAGCCAAAAATCCAGCATAGTCTTCCCTGGTCCAACATATACATTGGTGACAATAAACAGCTGACCCAGAATTTAATAAAAATAATAATTGCTAACTTTTCCCATGTTCAACATGTTATCAGACTGTGCCAGGTACTCTATATTTTATAAGACCCTTGTGGTAAGTACTATTAATATCTTCAATTTGTGACCCAGGACACTGATGCACAGAGATTAAGTAACTTGCCCAAGATTTCACACAGTTTACCAGACCTGGGATTTAAACTTGGGCAGTGTGACCTCAAATTATGCACTTGCAATCTCTGTACCATACCTAGAGACCATCCTTGAGGGAGTAGTCTAGGGTCTTGCTTTGTTTAGTTCTTCTGTATATGATCGGGCTAAGTTTCCTGTTAATTTTTTTTTTTTTTTATAATTTGCAGCTGTTGCTCTACCTAGTACTTAGAGATGGTTTAAAAAAAACTTGTAGCTAGTTCTCCTGGGGACCACTTAGAATATCTTATATAGGCAAATGGACAAGAGAGGAAGGTGAAAAGAGCCAGGACTTTGTATATTCAAAGGTCACACTTTCTGTGGCTTGGAAGGATTAGTAGGAGTTAGGAGTGCATTTAGGTAAATCCAGCATGTAAGTACACTGAAGAGTGATTTGGATATTTTTGTTTTGCGATTATCTTTGCAGGACCCAGCCTAGATGCCCATTTGGGGGGCCGGAAGCACCGGCACCTGGTAGAACTACGAGCTGCCCGAAAGGCCCAGGGACTCCGAAGTGTGTTTGTCAGTGGCTTTCCCCGGGATGTGGATTCTGCTCAGCTCACTCAGTACTTCCAGGCATTTGGACCCGTGGCCAGTGTTGTCATGGACAAGGACAAGGTAGAGTGAATGGCTCTTGGGGTAAAGAATGAGTCCAGTGTGCCACATCCAAAAAGAAATGAGAGAGAAACCAGCAGCCCTGTTTCAGCTGGTGCCTTGTGGGGCCTTTCCTTGATGGACACCACAGTACTTGGACCAGTCCAGCTTTGTGAGCTGAGAGAGGGGGAAAGAGAGAGAGGGAGAGAGAATCTTAAGCAGACTCCACACTGAGCATGGAGCCTGACATGGAGCTCGATCTCATGACCCTGAGATCATGACCTGAGCTGAAACCAAGAGTCGGGTGCTTAACTGACGGAGCCACCCAGCTGCCTAAGAGCTATGTTTTCCATAGTGAATGGGATGGATGTGGCCCATGCAGGGTCAGAGCTCATCGTCTAGTGAATAAAGTAGACAGTTAAATGAGTATTACAATGAAGTAGGTGCTTTAAGGCCACAGCCTCGGGAGATCTATCCTAACCCCACAAGGGACTGGTTTATAAACCAGCTAGCAGTTTATTAACTTAGAGTGAGAGGTATTGAAATTAGTTGGTCAAATTACCCTGTCTTCTGGACAGTGCTAGACAAATAAGCTGCTTCTTTATAGTTCTTTTGGTCTTCCACGCAGGTGGTTTCTCGGTTTCTGTTTAGTTCTTTGGAAGAAGTTCATTGTTGTATTGCTCTGTTGTGTCATCATATTATAGTTCTGAGACTGTGCTCTGGTTGTGTAGGCGTGGCTTAGGTGACTCCAAATGGCTTTGGTAGCCCACGTCTTCTCTTAGGCCGGGCTGGGTGTGTTTTTCTTAGAGCTCACATTCGGCAATTGACCCACAGAGGCTTTACCAAAAGGGGTTTAATTGTTCTCCTTAACAAGAAGTCCAGTCCTGGGCAGTCCAGCACTTTACAGTTTTCCTGCTCTGTCGTTATTGGCACCTGGCTCTCTCTTCCTAGTTGTGATAATGCTGTTTGCACATCTTCAGATAAGAGAAAGGGGCAGTCCAAAGGATAGAATATAAAAGGCTAGTGCTGTCTTCCCCTGCTTTGCTTTACTTTCCAGGAAAATATCTTTCTCAGGGCCCTCTTCATTAGACTTTTCATTGGCCTGGATTCTATCACATGGTTACCCCTAGCTGCAGGCAAGCCTGGGAAATGAAGTTCTTTAAGCTGGACACCTTGCCCTTCTGAACCTTTGGGACTCTGTTAATAAGAAAGAAAGGCAAAATATATATTGGGAGGGCAGTTGGCAATGAATGCCCCAGATTCCTTTTTCAGAAAACTCAGTATCCCTGTTTTTGTTTGTATTTGTTTCAGTTGTAGAGAATGACCTTTTTTTTTTTTAAGATTTTTATTTATTTATTTGACAGAGATCACAAGTAGGCAGAGAGGCAGGCAGAGAGAGAAGGAGGGGAAGCAGGCCCCTTGCTGAGCAGAGAGCCCGATGCGGGGCTCGAACCCAGGACCCTGGGATCATGACCTGAGCCGAAGGCAGAGGCTTTAACCCACTGAGCCATCCAGGTGCCCTGAGAATGACCTTTTTTTCTGAACTTAAACCCCATCTTTCTGAGGCTTCTAATTATTTTGACAATAATGACTAAAATTTCTATTGAGCAATTATGCCCCAATCATGTGCTAAATGGTTTACATACAATATCTCATTTCATTTCCACAGCATTTCCTTGAGGGAATCACTGGGACGTTGGAGATTTGGGGGATTAAGCCCTTATTTGGAGGCAGTCACAACTTATGTTAACTTCTCTGAATTTTAGTTTCTTTTTTTTTTTTTTTTTAAAGGTTTTATTTATTTATTTGACAGACAGATCATAAGTAGGCAGAGAGGCAGGCAGAGAGAGAGAGGGAAGCAGGCTCCCTGCTGAGCAGAGAGCCTTGATCCCAGGACCCTGAGATCACGACCCGAGCCGAAGGCAGAGGCTTAACCCACTGAGCCACCCAGGCACCCCTGAATTTTAGTTTCTTGAGAGAAATGTGCACGCAAAGATGAGGCCAGGCAAAGACATACCTGATTTCTAGCTGGGGCTTTGATTGCCTAGTTGTGGTTGAACTGCAGTCTGGTGAGCAGTGTGAATCCTCAGAGTCAGAAGACTGGCTTGGGCAGGTCCAAGTGGCTTCCTTTCTCCTTGGTTTCACTATGGTTCTTTGTCGTGTTTGGCGTGGGGTGGAAGTGAGGGTAGAAAGGGCACAGCCCCCCCACCACTGTGCTTGTATTTTCGATTGAGTTGTGAGTTACATAGCATAAAATTCACACCTTTAAAGTACAGAATTTAGGGGTTGTTAGTATATTTACGCATCCTTCCAGAATGTTTTATCACTCCTTATGTGTGATTTAAGCCTGTGTGCTGGGGAGGCTGCTCCCCCTTGTCCCCCCTACCCCCCATTTCATTAATTTTTTATATGGTGTAAGGTAGGGTCAATATCGTTCTTCCACATGTGGCTATTCAGCTGTCCCAGCACCATGTGTTGGGAAGGCTATTCTTTCCTCATTGAACAGACTTGACAACTTTGTTGAGAATCAGTTGACCATAGAGTTATGGGCTTAATTTATGGAGTCTTTGTTTCATTTCCTTCCTCTGAATGACTGTCTTTGTGCCAGTGTCACCCTGTCTATTTTCTTCTCCTTTTTTTTTTTTTTAAAGATTTTATTTATTTATTTGACAGAGAGAGAGATCACAAGTAGGCAGAGAGGCAGGCAGAGAGAGAGGGAGAAGCAGGCTCTCTGCTGAGCAGAGAGCCCGAGGCGGGGCTCGATCTCAGGACCCTGAGATCACGACCCAAGCCAAAGGCAGAGGCCCTAACTCACTGAGCCACCCAGACATCATCTTTTCCTTTTTTTAAAGTGACCTCTACACCCGACATGGGGATTGAACTCAAGACCCCGAGATCAAGAGATGCAGGCTCCAAGGTCTGAGCCAGCCGGGCACCCCAGTATCACACTGTCTTGGTTAATATACATACCTTGTTACAAGCAGGATGAGGCTCTGTCGTTACTACTGAAGAGAATGTGAAAGGATATGGACTTTTGCCCCAAGGCAGTCGTATTTTTCCTGTTCCTGGTAACATTTTGCTTTAAAAAGAAAAAAAAAAAAAGGGGTGCCTGGGTGGCTCAGTGGGTTTAGCCTCTGCCTTCGGCTCAGCTCATGACCTCAGGGTCCTGGGATCAAGCCCTGCATTGGGCTCTCTGCTCAGCAGGGAGCCTGCTTCTCCCTTTCTCTCTCTCTCTCTCTGCATGCCTCTCTGCCTACTTGTGAACTAACTCTCTCTCTCTCTCTCTCTCTCTCTCTCTGTAAATAAATAAATAAATAAATCTTTAAAAAAAAAAAAGAAAGAAAAGAAAAAAATCTATCTCCCAGTGAATATCATGGAACTCAACCAGATCATAGCATCACGATGTCATGTTGCTGCTATTTCTAGATAGGAAGTCTATTCAAGGTAGGGTGTATTTATATTTCCACCTAGCACAGCTCATTATATGGATTCTAAATCAACACTGAAAGGTCTAATTAAGTTAAAAGGAAAAGTTAGGGGATGCCTCAGAGTATAAGCAGCGAAATCATGTCATTGGTAAGAGCAGGGGAGAGTGGAATAAATAAAATGGCATTTTCAGAGGCAGACTGGGATGGGAGTAAAATGTTTGGGATGGGAGTGAGGGAGAGAATTGTTTTTCTAATATGTTCCCTGTTCCAGAAACATTAAGCAGATCTTCCCAATTCATAGGGTGGTCCCCATTTCAAAGAATCCCACTCAGTGTCAAACCGTGTGTTTGGATTTTTTATTCCAAAACCATGATCCTTGCCTCTGTTGTGGTTTGCCAGGGTGTGTTTGCTATTGTGGAGATGGGGGACATTGGGACCCGGGAAGCTGTCTTGTCGCAGCCCCAGCACACCCTGGGAGGACATCGCCTGCGGGTCCGACCACGGGAGCAGAAAGAGTTCCAGAGCCCGGCCTCCAAATCCCCCAAAGGAGCAGCCCCTGACAGTGACCAGCTGGCCAAAGCACTAGCTGAGGCCCCGGATGTGGGGGCACAAATGGTGAAGCTCGTGGGGCTGAGGGAGTTGTCTGAGGCTGAGCGACAGCTTCGGAGCCTCGTGGTAGCCCTGATGCAAGAGGTCTTCACAGAGTTCTTTCCCGGTGAGTCACTTCCTTTATCATGTCTGAGCCCTCCCTGTCCTCCCTCCCCGTCCTCCCTCCCCATCCCCCATCCCCGATCCCCCAGTTCTCCCTCAGGTAGAGGCATTTATTTGGCTGTTCCTCGTTCTTTGTGCCCCACTGTGTTCTTCCACCCCACACTCCTCTCTAATGCCGCTCGGCCTTTATTTTCTGCTCGGCATCCAGGCTGTGTGGTCCATCCTTTTGGCTCTTCCATAAACAGTTTTGATGTCCATGGCTGTGATCTTGACCTCTTCTTGGATCTGGGTGACTTGGAAGAGTCCCAGGTGAGTGACTGGGGAAGCATCTGGGAAGAGTTGGTAGGGATGCTTATGGGACTCTGGGCGAGCACCATCTCCCTCATGCCTTAGTTCCTCCTTTGTGAAACAGCGGTAATGGAACCCGAAAGGGTTATTGTAATTGCAGAAATGTGAATGTATTAGATGGGTAATAGATAGGATGAATATGAATTGACACAGGATATATGGCATTGGGAATAGGAGAAAAACAGATTTTTCTGTTTTTATATACAGGTGTATATAATACTGTATTTTGGAAAAGAAATATATGAGAGAACATAAAGTAATTTTGCGGTTATGTCTTTATCTGTATTTTTTTAAAAGATTTTATTTATTTATTTGACAGAGAAAGACACAGCAAGAGAGGGAACACAAACGTGGGGAGTGGGAGAGGGAGAAACAGGCTTCCTGCTGAGCAGGGAGCCCGAAGTGGGGCTCCATCCCAGGACCCTGGGATGATGACCTGGGCCGAAGACAGAAGCTTTATGACTGAGCCACCCAGGCACCCCTACTTATCTGTATTTTCTTTTTTTTTTTTAAAGATTTTATTTATTTGACAGAGAGAGAGAGATCACAAGTAGGCAGAGAGGCAGGCAGAGAGAGGAGGAAGCAGGCTCACCGCTGAGCAGAGAGCCTGATGCGGGGCTCGATCCCAGGACCTTGAGATCATGACCTGAGCCGAAGGCAGAGGCTTAACCCACTGAGCCACCCAGGCGCCCCTGTATTTTCTAACATCTAATATATTGATTCTGCTTTTGGAATAGGAAAGTGTTGTTAGTATTTTTTTTTTAATAGGCTTTGTTTTTTTAGAGCAGCTTTAGGTTCACAGCAAAATTGAGCAAAAAGTACAGAGTTTTCATATACTCCCTACCTTATTTTAAATATTTTGTTTATTGAGAGAGAGAAATTGGGCTCTAGTGGAGGGAGGGACGGAGGGAGAGAAAATCTCAAGCAGACTCCACACTGAATGCAGAGCCTGATGTGGGGCTTGACCTCACAACCCTGAGATCATGACCTGAGACGAAACCAAGAGTCAGATGCCTAACTGACTGAGCCACCCAGGGGCACCACAAAAAGGGTTATTTAAAAAATAAATTTAGGGGTGCCTGCGTGGCTTAGTTGTTGGGCGTCTGCCTTTGGCTCAGGTCATGATCCCAGTGTCCTGAGATCGAGCCCTGCATTGGGCTCCCTGCTCAGTGTGGAGCCTGCTTCTCCCTCTCCCACTCCCCCTGCTTGTGTTCCCTTTCTTGCTGTGTTTCTGTCAAATAAAAAGCATATATACATAAAAAAATAAAAAATAAAAAATTTATCAGTCTGTTTTTTCTTTCTGCCTACATATAGACACATGCACACACACACTTCATATTTTCAGAGTCATTTGAGAGCATACATGATGCCCATAATAGTCCAGTATCTATTGGGGAAACACAAAGGCATCCTTGGGTACAGCCACAGTACCGTTAGCAAGGACGGATGTGTTCCCTGGCGCAGGTGTAAAATGTTCTGAGATTTCAGTCTGCAGTCCATTGCCTGCAGTCATCAGCTGCCCAGTCCCAGGCTAGCATTGGCCCCTCAGTCTCCTTTACAGTTCCTCTGCCTTTTATCTTTCATGACAGTGGCATCTTGGTAGAATATAGACCATTTATTGTGTGGCACTAAAAGTTATTTTTAGGGAAACTTGGGTGGCTTAGTCAGTTAAGTGTCTGCTTTCACTCAGGTCATGATGCCAGGGTCCTGGGATCGAGTCCCACATGGGGCTCCTTGCTCAGAGGGGAGTCTCCTTCTCCCTCTGCCTGCTGCTCCCCCTGCTTGTGCTCTCTTTCTCTCTGTCAAAAAAATAAATAAAATCTTTTTTTTTTTAAGTTATGTTTAATTTTAAAAGGGGTTGTGAGGATTAACTGAGTTAATATATATAAAGTCCTTGGAATGGAACCTAGCATATAAGCAGTAATAGATATATTCTGGGGAATGTTGCCCAGATGGGGGACAGCAGGAGAGGTGAATATTCACTGAACCCATTTCTGCCCGCAGCCAGCCCCAAAGGCCCCTGAGTCTCCTCCATCTTTGGACTCAGCCCTTGCATCACCACTGGATCCTCAAGCCCTGGGCTGTACCCTGGCTTCTCCTCCAGACTCACAGCCTCCTTCTCCCCAAGACTCAGAAGCCCTGGATTTTGAAACTCCTTCCTCTTCACTGGCTCCCCAGACTCCGGACTCTGCTTTGGCCTCTGAGACCCTTGCCTCTCCCCAGTCCCTGCCTCCAGCCTCACCACTGCAGGAAGACCCGGGAGAGGGGGACCTGGGGAAGGCCCTGGAACTAGCAGAGGCCCTGAGGGGGGAGAAAACAGAGGGAGTAGCCATGCTGGAGTTGGTGGGATCCATTCTTCGGGGCTGTGTCCCTGGAGTGTACCGAGTCCAAACTGTGCCCACTGCCCGACGCCCTGTGGTCAAGTTTTGCCATCGGCCTTCAGGTCTTCACGGTGACGTCTCCCTCAGTAACCGGTACCTTTGTATAGGGGGTGGTTGGGGAAGTCCAGCTGAGCACTCTGGGATGGGTGAAGAGAGCGCCTGGGGGTGGGAAGCTTTTGCACTAGCTGAACCTCGAGATTATCCTAGTTGGGTCCCATGCCTCTTTCTGCCATTTTTCTCCTGTCTGGCATCCGTTTTCACGAATGTAAAGTGTGTTCCTTCGAATACTATTTTTAGGGGATTTAGAAGAGAGTTCAAGTGTTGAATAAGTTTGGGAAATGCTAAATTCGATGCAAATCAGTTTCTCCCTCCCTCCTCTATCTTTCTCCCTCCCTTCCAGTCTTTGTTTTTTTGCATATGAAAGGCTTTGAGCAGTTTTGTAAGGAAACCCTTCTCTAACATCCTATCTAGGACAGGCATATAGGATGTCATGTTTTCCTGAACACTTGTGACGTCCTTTTGCTTGCCCTTTCTTTTCTTGCCCGTTCACATGACTGGGTCAGCAAACACTTGGGAAACCCTTTTTTGGCCTTATTCCAGCTGGACCCCCGTTCTGCAGGCCTGGAACAAGGACTGGGGTGATTGTTCAGAGGGTTCCCCAGCACTGACGCCCTTGTTTCTGTTCCAGGCTGGCCCTGCATAACTCTCGCTTCCTGAGTCTCTGCTCGGAGTTGGATGGGCGAGTTCGGCCCCTGGTGTACACCCTGCGCTGCTGGGCTCAGGGTCGAGGGCTGTCAGGTGAGAATGGATCAGGACAGACTTGGGGTTAAACTGGTGTTGGGGCAAAGGTGGGGGTTCGGGGAAGAGAGGGGGGTTTGTACAGGAACGAGGGTTGAGAGAACCAACCAGGGTGTTAGATGCATCTCCAATCTAACTGGAATTCTTGTTTACCCAGGAAGTGGCCCCCTCCTCAGTAACTACGCCCTGACCTTGCTCGTGATCTATTTCCTTCAGACCAGGGACCCTCCTGTGTTGCCCACTGTGTCCCAGCTCACCCAGAAAGCAGGTACAGTGGCCTGGCCGCCACCCACTTTTTCTTGTTAGCTTTGGCTTTCCTCTTCTGTGTCTCATTTCGACACGCTAAGCTGCCCCAGGAATGAGATCTCTGCTGTCACCCCCAAATCTTCCTGCTTCCGGGCTGACCCTCACCTTTTTTCCTTTGCAGGGGAGGGTGAGCAGGTGGAGGTTGATGGCTGGGACTGTAGTTTCCCCAGGGATGCCTCAAGACTGGAGCCCAGCACCAATAAGGAGCCCCTCAGTGAGTTTGGGGAGCCCGCTGGAGGATTAATAAATGATGTTAAACACGACTATAGGTCATATCCAGCAGTTACTGTTGGCCTGGCATGGTTCGCCCTGCAACCTCGCGGGATAGCTAGTATCCTTAATACCATTTTACAGATGAAGAAGCCATGTCTTGGGGCACTTAAGTGGCTGCTCAAGGTTACACTGCTGGTGAGGGGAAGGAGCAGCATCTGGGGAAGGAGGTTGCTGGGGACACGGGGCATGGGGGGAGCGAGGCTGGACCTCTTGTTTATATAAAGATCAAAGAAGTCTGGCTTCTGACACTCTTCTGAGCTCCTTGGAAGGGAAAAGAAAGTTCGTAGAGAATGTGTCTAGTGCAGGCCTATTTCATTTCTGGCCTCTGAGTAACGCCTTCTGCCTGGTCTTCCTCCTCCTCCAGGTTCTCTGCTAGCCCAGTTCTTCTCCTGCGTCTCTTGTTGGGATCTTCGTGGCTCACTGCTGTCCCTGCGGGAGGGTCAGGCACTGCCTGTGGCAGGGGGCCTGCCCTCTGATCGCTGGGAGGGTCTGCGCCTTGGCCCCATGAATCTCCAGGACCCCTTTGACCTGAGTCACAATGTGGCAGCCAATGTGACCAGCCGGGTAGCTGGGCGCCTACAGATCAGCTGCCGGGCGGCGGCCAATTACTGCCGGAGCCTCCAGTACCAGCGCCGCTCCTCCCGGGGCCGCGACTGGGGGCTGCTCCCCCTTCTGCAGCCCAGCTCCCCTAGCTCCTTGCTGTCTGCAACACCCATCCCCTTACCCCCTGTCCCCTTCGCCCGGCTCACTGCTGCCCTGGCCCAGGTATTAAGGGAAGCGTTAGGGTGCCATATAGAACAGGGAACCAAGAGACTGTGGTCAGACAGGGGGGGCCCTGAGTCTCCTCAGGGAGGGACAAGCAAAAGGTTGAAACTAGATGGACAGGAAAAAAGCTGTGAGGAGGGGCAGGAGGAGCAGCAGGGATGTATCGGGGATCACAGTGAAGACGGGGTGGAGGAAATGGTTGTAGAGGCTGGAGAGATGGTACAGGACTGGGGGCAGAGCCCTGGGCAGCCAGGGGAGCCACCCCAGATGCCCGGAAAGCAGCTCGCCCCTGGAGAAGAGGGGCAGTCGGGCCATGCAGCACTGGCAGAGCAGGAGCCCAAGGGACTCGAGGCAGCTGGAGACGGGTCTCGGGGTGAGACAGGGAAGGGGGTGTCACTCTGCTCTGTGAGCTGGCGCTGTGCCCTGTGGCACCGAGTGTGGCAGGGGCGGCGGCGGGCCCGGCGACGCTTGCAGCAGCAAACCAAGGAGAGAGGCGGAGGTGGAGATGGCACCGCGGAGTGGCTGGCCGTGGAGGCCCAGGTCACCCAGGAGCTGAGAGGACTGAGCAGTGCTGCACAGCGGCCAGAGGCAGAGCCGCTCCTGACCTTTGTGGCCTCTGCCTCCCAGGCTGACCAGACTCTCACCGTGACCCCAGTCCAGGATTCTCAAGGCCTGTTCCCTGACCTCCATCATTTCTTACAGGTTTTCCTCCCTCAAGCACTTCGGAACCTCCTGAAGTGAAGACAGGGACTGTGACAGGCAATAAAGCTGCTAGTTTCATGAACACTAGTTTCCTCTAATTTCCAACTGGTAGTAATCCCCCTTGCACTCAGTACTTTGCCTCCCCAGACCTTACTGCCTTTTCTCAGACGCGTCTTCTTTGGCTACCCTAAAATAGGTCTCGGCTTGTTTCCTTCCTACCGTTTATCACAACCTGCAGCGAGCGTCTGTGATGGTGTGTGTGTCCCTGTACCCGGAGCCTGCTCCGGAGAGTTCCTGAAGGATGGGAGTGCCGGGTGGGCGGCTGGGGCAGCACCGGGCATAAGTACCAAGTTTGCCTCCCCGTGTATCTTGCCGCTGGACTTCCATGGTGATGGCCTGAAACGGGTTCAGGGCTCTTCACTCTCTCACTTAACCGAGTTCATTCCGTTCTGATTAAAATGGGGGAAACATTTTCCGACCCGAGCGTGGGTAAAGGGCAGCCAATCATGGGTAAACTGGCAGCCCTTAAGGGTGACGGGTGGAAGGGATGCGCCGTGGATGCGCCTGTGTTCTCCTTCGGCACTCCCCGGCCGCAGGGCGCTCTACTGCTGCAGGCCCGCTACCAGGGCCTTTCTTGCAGGACCGCATCGAAGAGCCGCAGGGTGGTTTAATGGGAGGAAACATCACTTTGGCAGGGTTTCTGACTTGGGCTCTGGTTAGCTACTCATCCTCTCCTCTAAAAAACCCAGAGCGGGAACAAATGGACTTATCCACGCAGGACTTGTTTCCGCTCCTGTGAGGGTCCCACAGTCCTGATGTTAGGGGCCCGGCAGGATGTCCGTCCAGTCACCGCGGGTTCCCGAGCTGGAGGGGAAAGGCCTCTGGGAGCCGGCGCTGGCGCGGAGTTGGCAGCTGGGCCACGTCGCAGACAAGGGGAGGTTTTCCAGCTGGTTCTCACAGTTTACCCTCCGCGCCTTCAACCTCCACGTCGGGACTCGGATTGGCCAGGCCCGAGGGGCGGGACAGCCAGGAGTTCCACTGCGCAGGCGCGAGCTTTCTCTGCGCAGACCAGCAGGCTCCACCCCCTTCTTTTTCCAATTCAGCCACCACGGGATACAGAACTGTCGTGCGTATGCCTTCTGTGGCGTCCTCGCTTTGCGGCCGCTGCTTCTCCACGGCTCTCCCCTTCCCCCGCTCCTCTCCCTGACGGCTTACTTTGCGGCAGCGCCGAAAGCCCCACCCCCTTTCTCTGCGGAATCACCATGGCGGCTGGGGTAAGTTTGCCGGCTCCGGCGATCCGGGTCGCGGTATCCGATGCCATCCTCTGCCGGAATAGGGCCCTCCGGGGTCAGAGGAGTTCTGGAGCAGAGTGGGGAAGTGATCCGGGGTCTGGAGACCGTACTGTTGGAGTGCAAGGCTTCCAGGCCCCGGAGGGGAACTGAGGCTGGGACTCTTGGAGGCCAAAGAGGTGGAAGGATCTCGGGTAGAGGAGAAAAGAGATGTCGGATCCTGGCCGTCTGGGGCCTGAGAAAGGGGTTCGGGTTCGTTGCCGCCTCGAGACGTGGGATCCGGGCAGGTTGACAGAACTTTTGCGACCGTTTTGTGGGGCAGCCACAGGGACGGGGTGAAGAGGAGGGTCTTTGTGGGCAGGTACGGTTGTCTCCGGTTGAGGGTCGTCCCGCGGGGAGGTTTGGGAACGGGAGGACTCTCCGGACGGTGGAGTCAGAACGTGCTGGCCGGGTTAATAGAAGGAGAAGGCAACGCCAGGGAACTCACTGCGGGACAGGACCGGGGGGACGGGACGCGTGACAAGGAGGAGTGGTCCTTTGCGGAGAACGAGTTGGTTTAGGAAGAGAAGATGCCGTTCGGTTTCTCCGTGGCTCTTCTGAGGGGAACTTGGAAACGGTCGGGGTGTGTGAGAGACAAGGGTGATGCTTTGGAAGGGGTGCGCGGCTCAGCAGTGGAGTAGGCAGGTACTCGCTAACCATCAATGAATGAAACCAAGGCTCCTGGCAGGGAGGAGTGTATGTTTGTCGGCGGGTGGAGTCTGAGGGAGCTACAAGTTCTGGGTTTCTGGACAGATATATTTGAGGTGAGAATGCTTCTAGAGATGTCCTTCCTTAGGGAAGGTCAAGCCTGTCAGCAAGCTTTATTTAGCAGTTGGTGTGTAGTTCTGTCTTCGGAATCTGATTACACATGACAGATACTAGAGAGCTTGGTTCACCGGGGGAGTAAAAGTGAGTTGAACAGGTTGGGAATAATTCAGGGAATTTATCCTGGGAGATGACATTTAGGACTGGGACCTTTTTACTCATGAATACCACCCTCCTTTTCCCCATAGACCCTGTACACATATCCTGAAAACTGGAGGGCCTTCAAGGCTCTCATTGCTGCTCAGTACAGCGGGGCTCAGGTCCGCGTGCTCTCCGCACCACCCCACTTCCACTTTGGCCAAACCAACCGCACCCCTGAATTTCTCCGTAAATTTCCTGCAGGCAAGGTAAGTAAGAAAGCGCACAGGGGTCTTTGGTCCCAAGAACTCAAGGAGCCCTGAGGTTGTCTCACTCTGAAGATGGTCTCCATCTTTAAAAGGGAGATTTCCATATAACTTTTTTTTTTTTTTAACATTTCAGTGATTTAAAGTTCTTTTTGTTTTGAGATAAATGTAGATTTCCATGTAGTTAGAAGTAATGCAGAGCTGTCCAGTGATTGTTATAAAATTCACAGGTTTTTTTGTGTTTGTGGGAGAGAGTTTTTTTGTTTTCGATGCAAATGTATCAGGTATCTGCCCTGAGCCGACCACGGGGCTTACAGAGATCCACAAATAACCTTGCTAAACAGAGAGGAGACAAATACTGTGTGGGGAGCCATCTTTTCAGGTACATGGACAGAGATATGACACTTGGTTTTTTGATCTTTTGCCTATTTGATTGAGGGATTTTATACAGACATCTGATAATACCTAAATCTTTGGGGTTTCTTATGAGAGTTTAGATTGTAAGGTATAGCAAATTACTTAAATATTTCTAGTTCATGGGTTAGAGTTAGTACCAGTAGTGTTTATGAATAGTTTGCTTAGGGTTGTCAGCCTTATGTAAGAACTTTCATCCAAAATGATTTGAGTTCCTGAGATTGGCTAGTGAAAAGTTACTGTGAATTTGACTTATTTTTCTGCATTTTACTTATCTTTTTGACTGTTTTGTCCCAGGTTCCAGCATTTGAGGGTGACGATGGATTTTGTGTGTTCGAGAGCAATGCCATTGCCTACTATGGTAATTTGCGGTGGGTGTGGGAATGGGAAGATCTGGAATGAAGGAGGTAGGAGAGGATGAGGGTGAGCTGGAGTGTGTAGAAGAGGAATTTTCATAGACTTGGATTGATGTTGGCATGACCCCAAAGTTCTGACCTTTGTGTTCTGCCTCTGCAGTGAGCAATGAGGAGCTGCGGGGAAGTACTCCCGAGGCAGCAGCCCAGGTGGTGCAGTGGGTGAGCTTTGCTGATAGCGACATAGTGCCCCCAGCCAGTACCTGGGTCTTCCCCACCTTGGGCATCATGCACCACAACAAGCAGGTAAGCCTTGGGACTGGGGGAGAAGCCAAGGGCAGGGATGGCATCAACTCCTGAGTGTCAGGGAGTAAGAAATACAATAGATTGAGAAAAGGAGATGCTAAGAATACGTGGATAACTAAAGACCTCATCGTCGGGGTGTGAATTTTGAGCACTGTGGTTGATGGTATCTGGGTTCTTTGTCACACAGATCCACTGGAAGTGGTGCCTGTTGTGAGTGGTCAGAGATCTCTGCTGTAGAAAAGCTATCCCAAATGGTAGGGGAGTGGTTAAGCCAGGTGATCTCTGAGGTCCCTTCTAAAATCCAAAGATAAAGGACTAGGTCAGTGTAGTGGGAAATTCATCTAGACTCCACCATGAAGAAATTTGGTGTCGAGAGCTTCATCTGTCATACATTTGGAATGATCTCGGATCTGACTACATTGAGAGGGGATGGGGATGAGCCAGAATTTAGTAAATGAAATGAAATGAAACAGAACCAACCTTGGTTCTGTTGCTGGGGGTGGGGAGCAGGGAAAGGGATGGGTACCCGCTATTAAGTTTTTGATCATTTTAAATCAATAGGCCACAGAGAATGCAAAGGAGGAAGTGAGGCGAATTCTGGGCCTACTGGATGCTCACTTGAAGACGAGGACTTTCCTGGTGGGCGAACGTGTGACGCTGGCTGACATCACAGTTGTTTGCACCCTGTTGTGGCTCTATAAACAGGTGACGTTTATAAAGAATCACGTTGGCAGAGGGGAGGGAGGGAGGGTAGAAACGAAGTGATGAGTCTTCCAGGTTACCTGTATTCTGCCAAGGACTCGGATATGAGAGTGTGTCTGGTAACAACTAGGGATCTCAAGTTTGAGTACCCTGACTGCTTTCCCTCCTCCTGAGAAGTTAGGTAACGTTCTGTTTCCTGAGTTTCTGTTTGGCAGTGAAGATGTTTAGCTTGTTTCCATAATTTTGAGGAAGTCCAGCTGTGCTTGCGTTTAGTTGTGAAGATAGAGGTAGGGCTGGCGGCTGTGGTACCAAGGTCTTTTGGAGGCAGGCAGGCTAGGTTCAGTTCTTGGCTTCATTACTGACTAGTTGTAGGTAGAGGGGTGTGTGTGTGTGTGTGTGTGTGTGTGTGTGTGTGTGTGTTTGAGAGAGGGAGAGAGAATTCCTTTAGTTCTTCTTTTCCTTGTAAGTTATAAAACCAGTGAGGTGGTAATTAGTCTTGAGGTTATTGGGTCAAAGAACATGACATGTTGAATGCAGAGCAGTACCTCTTTTTTAAAGCTTTTTTTTTTTTGGTAAAGATTTTATTTATTTGACAGAGATCACAAGCAGGCAGAGAGGCAGGCAGAGAGAGGAGGGGAAGCAGGCTCCCTGCCGAGCAGAGAGCCCAATGTGGGGCTCGATCCCAGGACCCTGAGATCATGACCTGAGCCGAAGGCAGAGGCTTTAACCCACTGTGCCACCCAGATGCCCCTCTTTTTTTAAAGTAAAAAAAAAAAAAAGTTTTTTTTTTAAATTTAAAAGTGTTTTAGTTACTTATTTGAGAGAGAGAGACAGAGCACAAGCAGGGGAATGGCAGAGAGAGAGGGAGAAGCAGGCTCCTCACTGACTAAGGAGCCCTACATGGGGCTCTGTCCCAGGACTCTGGGATCATAACCTGAGCCGAAGGCAGAGGCCCAACCGACTGAGCCACCCAGGTGTCCCAGCAGCTCTTGGACTGATACTAGTCCAGAATAGTAGTGTGATAATTGGGAGCAAAAAGTACCTACTTGTGTTCCCTTGTGTTTTGTGTGTGTGTGTGTGTGTGTGTGTGTGTTTTAAACAGACAGTGAGAGAGGGAACACAAGCAGCTGGAGTGGGAGAGGGAGGAGCAGGCTTGCAGCTGAGCAGGGAACCGGATGGGGGCTCCACCCCAGGCTGGGATCATGACCTGAGCCGAAGGCAGATGCTTAACAACTGAGCTGCCCATGCGCCTCAAATAAATACAGATCTTAAGAGAAAAGAAAAGAAAACCCAGGGGCGCCTGGGTGGTTCAGTGGGTTAAACCGCTGCCTTTGCTCAGGTCATGATCTCAGGGTCCTGGGATCGAGCCCTGCATCAGGCTCTTTGCTCACCAGGGAGCCTGTTTCTCTCTCTCTCTCTCTCTCTCTCTCTCTCTCTCTCTCTCTCTTTCTCTCTGCCTGCCTCTCTGCCTACTTGTGATCTTTCTCTGTCAAATAAATAAATAAAATCATTTTAAAAAAATGAAAGAAAAGAAAAGAAAACCTAAATACTGTAGAATCAGTACTATAGAACTGACTGCTCTAGTCTGTCTCCATGACAAAGATTATTTTCGCTCTGATCTTAGCAAATTAAAAGATGGTAAAAGAGGGACGCCTGGGTGGGCCAATGGGTTAAAGCCTCTGCCTTCGGCTCAGGTCATGATCTCAGGGTCCTGGGATCGTGCCCCGCATCGGGCTCTGCTCAGCGGGGAGCCTGCTTCCCCCCTCTCTCTGCCTGCCTCTCTGCCTCCTTGTGATCTCTTTCTCTCTCCCTCCCTCTCTCTCTCTCTCTCTGTCAAATAAATAAATAAAATCTTAAAAAAAAAAAAGAAAGGTGGTAAAGGAGTTTGTTGCGAAGCTAAGTTTAGTTTAAAGGACTGTTTGGTATTCTGAAATACTTTTTGGTTTGTTTTTTTTTTTTTTTGTTTTGTTTTTTTTTGTTACAAGTGTTGCTAGGTCCTGAAGTTTGGTGAAAGAAAAATATGTATCATGTGTAGATAGTTTCTGTTACCTTGTTTATTTGGCAAAAGGAGTATTGGTAGCTGTGTTGCCCCACCTCTGTTTGTTTTTAGTTTGACATGTAACTTTTTTTAAAAGGATTTAATTTATGTATTTGAGAAAGAAATAGAAAAAGAGCATGAGCTGGGGAGAGGGCAAAAGGATAGGGAGAAGTAGGGTCCCCACTGAGCAGGGAGCCCCACTGGGGGCTCGATTGATCCCAGGACTCCAGGATCATAACCTGAGCTGAAGGCAGACACCTAACCGACTGAGCCAGCCAGGTGCCCTGACACATGACATTTGAAAGATTGGAATGTGGGGCGCCTGGGTGGCTCAGTGGGTTAAGCCGCTGCCTTCGGCTCGGGTCATGATCTCAGGGTCCTGGGATCGAGTCCCGCATCGGGCTCTCTGCTCGGCAGGGAGCCTGCTTCCCTCTCTCTCTCTCTCTCTCTCTCTGCCTGCCTCTCTGTCTACTTGTGATCTCTCTCTGTCAAATAAATAAATAAAATCTTTAAAAAAAAAAAAAAAGAAAGATTGGAATGTGTAGGTGTGACGTGGTTTTGTGAAAGGGGTAAGATGCCATATGAACATGTCTACCGGGTAGATTTGTAGTAAACGAAGGATGGGATCAAGTATCCATTAAGTTGGACTGTAGTGTTAAAAAGAGGAGGGTAAATGGGAAGTAGCCTTCCAGGATAAGATGGTGTTCTAGGGAGCTGCCCTCTCAGGGGTTGAGAGGAAGGTGGAGCTTTGGTGTAGAGAAAAACAAAGCTCTCTGACTTGAAACCCCTCAAGACCTTTCTCTCCTTTGCTTCTTCCACCCTTATGTTCTGACAGGTCCTGGAGCCTTCTTTCCGCCAGGCCTTCCCCAATACCAACCGCTGGTTCCTCACCTGCATTAATCAGCCCCAGTTCCGGGCTGTCTTGGGGGAGGTGAAACTCTGTGAGAAGATGGCCCAGTTTGATGGTGAGTCTGGAGGTAGAGGAGCACGTGGCCTGGCTCGGGGCTGTTCGCTCAGTCTCCATCCCTTGGTTTCCCATCAGGCTTCTGGGTTACGTGGACCCACAGAATGCGGGCTGTCCCGTGTAGTGTCCTATGTTTTACAGGCATACGTACTTTCCCTCCTTAGTGTTCACGTACAGAAGTGGTAGTGCATGTGTGTGTTTGTTGCTGAGTGTTGTGTTCGTGCTGCAGGACGTACAGGGAGCGGGTGGCAGAGCAGTGCGGAGCTTAGATTCCACAGTTGCCCCGCCCCGTGGGTTTCCGTTCCCTTGCTCACTGCCTGCCTTTAGAGGCATATGTTGAGAGGCAGGATGCTGACTTCTCTCCCTTTCTCTGCGCCAGCTAAAAAGTTTGCAGAGAGCCAGCCTAAAAAGGACACCCCACGGAAAGAGAAAGGTTCTCGGGAAGAGAAGCAGAAGCCCCAGGCTGAGCGGAAAGAGGAGAAAAAGGCTGCTGCCCCTGCTCCTGAGGAGGAGATGGATGAATGTGAACAGGCATTGGCTGCTGAGCCGAAGGCCAAGGACCCCTTCGCTCACCTGCCCAAGAGGTAAGGATATTGGAGGGAAGGGGGCATGGGACTCATGAAGGCCGGGTTTTGCCTATGTGTGTTCCCCTCTCATAGCTAGGACCATTTTACGTTGTCCATATAAAATTGAAAGATGTCTTGTTTGCAAGGAAAACAACTTCTTGAGTTTATCCTCAAGAATTGGGTACATTTTTTTTTAACATTTATTTAAGAGAGAAGGGTGCGTGTGCACACAAGCAGTGGGGGAGGGACAGAAGGAGAGGGAGAAGCTGACTCCCCGCTGAGCAGGGAGCCTGATGTGGGGCCCTGGGGCTTGATCCCAGGACTCTGGGATCATGATCAGAACCGAAGGCAGACGCTTAACTGACTGAGCCACCCAGGCGCCCTATGTGAGCAAACTGTATAAACATCCTCACTGAGAAGGGACGGTGACCGTGACTCCCTAGTGCCTGTCTGCTGGATTGTTTCCCAGATGGGGGAATAGAACTCCTCAAGAAGGAAGAAGATGGGATGGTCCTCACCCCATCCACTGTCAACCTTTTCAGTAAAGTTTGGGGTTCTTGAAAGAAAAGAATACAGTGAAAGGAAGCTTGTTGGTTTTCCTAGAAGGGGGCATCCAGTACTTGCCTGCTATCCGTACTCAAGTCCTCAGCTAGTGCCCTGGCGTTTCATTAGAATTCCATTAGGAGACCTCTGTTGTCAGCTGCCACTTCACGTAGTTCTCCTTGCTCCCGGCTTTTCTCACCCACTCATTCTGCCTTTCCCAAAGTCATCCACCATCTCACTAGTTGGTCTGTTGGGGTTCAACAGGGTTCACCCTCCCCCGTTTTGTAATGGTGGTTTTTTTTTTAAGATTTTATTTTGTGGAGGGTGTGCAGAGGGAGGCAGAGAGAAGCAGTCTCCTAAATGGGGCTCTATCTCTGTGAGGTCATGACCTGAGCTGAAATCAAGGGTCAGGTGCTTAACTCACTGAGCCGCCCAGGCTCTCCTTGTAATGGTTTTTAACATTTTTAAAAAATTAAAAAAAAAATTTTTTTAAGATTATTTATTTATTTGACAGAGATCACAAGTAGGCAGAGAGGCAGGCCGAGAGAGAGGAGGAAGCAGGCTCCCTGCCAAGCAGACAGCCCGATGTGGGGCTCGATCCCAGGACCCTGAGATCATGACCTGAGCCGAAGGCAGAGGCTTTAACCCACTGAGCCACCCAGGCGCCCCTGTAATGGTTTCTTATGGGATAAATTAGCATGAAGGTGCACGCTGCTGGTGGGCAGAATAGGGGCACGGGGACTTGTAAATGATGAGCCTCCTAGCACAGATGGTCACAGTAGGCACTGCTCTTCCCCATTTGGGGAGGAAGACGTGTAATTTGGGCCTAGGCACTTCATACATGACCAAGAAGCTTCCAGATTGCAGCTTCTCTTTACAGATGTATTTCTTTTTGAACTGAGGTGGTTGACCTTGAACCTAATACACGGACAGGTCAGGAGTGAGCAGGAGTTTTGGTGTGTGTACATAAGCTGTGATAACTAACCTGAGTTATGTGTGCTGTTGTAACATGGACCCAGTTAATTGTTAGCTAGAGATTTTCATATACATTAGGTATGTATATTTTGGGTGGAAAATAAATCACCAGTAGACTGAAAATTGTTAATAAACTTATATCCTGAGGCTCCTGGGTGGCTCAGTTGTTAAGCGTCTGCCTTTGGCTCAGAGCCCTGTGTCGGACTCCCTGCTCAGTAGGGAGCCTGCTTTTCCCTTTCCCACTCTCCCTGCTTGTGTTCCCTCTCTTGGTGTGTCTTTTTCTGTCAAATAAATAAATAAAATCTAAAAATTAAAAAAACATAAATGTACTTGAGTTTAAAAAAGAAACAACTTACATCCTTTTGGGAATATTGATTCATACCTTTTTTTTTTTTTAAAGATTTTATTTATTTGACAGAGATCACAAGTAGGCAGAGAGACAGGCAGAGTGAGAGGGGGAAGCAGGCTCCCTGCTGAGCAGAGAGCCAGATGTGGGACTCCATCTGAGGACCCTGAGATCATGACCAGAGTGGAAGGCATAGGCTTAACCCATTGAGCCACCCAGGTGCCCAGGTTCATACCAGTTAGCAGTATTACTATGGTTCTCTTTTGGGCTGGCAAGATGATTTTCCGTAGGATTTTTTTTTTTTTTTAATATTTTATTTATTCATTTGACAGACAGAGATTACAAGTAGACAGAGAGGCAGACAGAGAGAGAGAGGGAGGGGGAAGCAGGCTCTCTGCTGAGCAGAGAGCCCGATGCGGGGCTCGATCCCAGAACGCCGAGATCATGACCTGAGCCGAAGGCAGAGGCTTTAACCCACTGAGCCACCCAGGCGCCCCTTCCGTAGGATTTTTAATGCAAAGGTAATGTCTTCAAAGATGAAGACCACTATATGTCGATAGTTGGTTTTGGCTCTTTTTTTTTTTTTTCAAGATTTTATTTATTTGCAAGAGAGCACAAGCAGGGGGCGGGGAGGTCAGAGGGAGAGGGGCAAGCAGACTCCCTGCTGAGCAGGAAGCCCCACACAGGGCTCTATCCTAGGACTCTATGATCAGTACCTGAGCCCAAGGCAGACACTTAACCAACTGAGCCACCCAGGTGTCCCAGTTCCAGTCCTTTTAAGGCCTTCCAGCTACACTTGTTTCCAGAGCGGTTCAGAGCTTGTCCTCATTTGGGGGGAAATGGATACAACATGGTCATAAATTATGAAGTTCTAACAGCTCAGGAAGGTGTGAAGAAAAAAATCTCCAGTCCCTTTTTCAGATGGTTGGGGTGGAAGCTCCTCAGAGGAGGTCTCCGTTGTATTTTTGGGAAGGACCATAGGACCCAGGGTTCAAGGACAGCATCTGCTTTGCTATATTCTAACAGTGGGCAGGTCACGCCACTTAACCTTATCTGGGAAGAGGGAAAGGAATGGTTTTTAACTCTGGGGTTTGTTGGCATTATTTATAGTAATGAATAATTGAGCCAATTAAACATTTAGTAAGGGTTTTTAAAAATAGGTTTATGGCACACTCATACAGTAGAGGATTATCTCGCCATTAAAACATTTGTAAAAAGGGTGCCTGCGTGGGTCAGTGGGTTAAAGCGTTTGCCTTCAGCTCAGGTCATGACCTGAGGGTCCTGGGATCGAGCCCCGCATTGGGCTCTCTGCTCAGCGGGAAGCCTGCTTCCTCCTCTCTCTTTGCCTGCCTCTCTGCCTACTTGTGATCTCTCAGTCAAATAAATAAATAAATAAAAATCTTTAAAAAAAAATTTGTAAAGGGCGCCTGGGTTCCTCAGTGAAGTGTCTGCCTTCGACTCAGATCATGATCCTGGTGTCCTGGGATTGAGCCCCGCATTGGGCTCTCTGCTTAGTGGGGAGTCTGCTTCTCCCTCTCCCTCTGACCTTCCCCCTTGCTTGCGTTCTCGTGTTGTCTCTCGCAAATGAATAAGTAGAAAATCTTAAAACATTTGTGAAAAAGAATCCCTGGTAGAATGACAGTATTAAATGATGAAAGGCACAAAACTACACACATGGTCTTTGGAGAGCCACTGGCGGGAAGTACACGAACATACTAATCAGTTCTCTTGTTTGCTGGCATTGCGAGTGATTTTCTTCAGTCAGCATGTGGTTTTATAACTGGAAAGAAAAGAAAGAGCACCCTGCCATGAGGGGAGGGACTCTCCACAGCGAGCCTTCTCAGCAGTGTGCCAAGTTGCTGCAAGGATCTAACCCTAAGGGCTTTGCAGCATCTGGGCTTATTCCTGGGCAGAGTGACTCAAGGCCACGGGTGTAAGGTCTGGGGCGGAGGCCTTATGATAACGTTTGCCAGTTACATGGCTGTCACACTGTGATGTGTGTAACCCGAAGAGGCCTGTGGTGGCGGGGGAGAGTTGGGTGATTCAGGGACTGAGTGACTCAGTGGGAAAGGGCCCTGGAGGGGTTGGCCACGGAGAAGGAGTGCACATTCTGGGTCTCCACCAGGGGGCAGCAGTTGCCTGCACTTTCCTTGGGGCAGGGCTTCCCTCCAGCCCACATGGGTCCTACCCTCCTCCAGCTTAGCTGATTTAGGCCGGAGATAGGGAGCAGAGGGAGTGCCCTGGCCCCCTGGTTATATGCCCTTAGCTCTCCTCCCTTGCAAGGTGGTACCCATCTGCCAATCCAGTGACCTCTTCCTTTAAACCAGTACATTTTTAGTGAAATCTGCCCTTAGTTTCTCTTAGCCTGGCAACCCTGTGTTGCTTCAGCGGGACCTTCTCCACATTGACCTTGCTTTTTTCCTCCATTCAGTACCTTTGTGTTGGACGAATTTAAGCGCAAGTACTCCAATGAGGACACACTCTCTGTGGCCCTGCCGTATTTTTGGGAGCACTTTGATAAGGATGGCTGGTCTCTGTGGTACGCTGAGTACCGCTTCCCTGAAGAGCTCACCCAGACTTTCATGAGTTGCAACCTCATCACTGGTAAGAAGAGAGTGGGTCGAGGAAGAGGAAGAGGGGGGACAAGGCCGTGGGTGATGTGATTCTAAAGACTGCACGTTCTCCCTCGCCCCTTCAGGAATGTTCCAGCGGTTGGACAAACTGAGGAAGAATGCCTTTGCCAGTGTCATCCTCTTTGGAACCAATAACAGCAGCTCCATTTCTGGAGTCTGGGTCTTCCGAGGCCAGGAGCTTGCCTTTCCGGTGAGGAAAGGTGTACGGGAGGAGCCTGTCTCTTCAGGGTGGGGCAAGGGGGTGGGAAGTCCACCTTCATTCCTGTGCTTGTAGGCATTCAGAGAGTGCAAGGAATGTTCACAGGAAGGACTGCCATGGTCACGGGCATTTTAGAATCTGATGACATGCGTCTGAGCTGGAAGTAACAGGTGTGGGACGGTGTCTGATAACCTGACCATGTGCTTAACCTGGCTTTCTCTCCCCAGCTGAGTCCAGATTGGCAGGTGGACTACGAGTCCTATACCTGGCGGAAACTGGATCCTGGCAGCGAGGAGACCCAGACGCTGGTTCGAGAGTACTTTTCCTGGGAGGGGGCCTTCCAGCATGTGGGCAAAACCTTCAATCAGGGCAAGATCTTCAAGTGAACATCTCTTGCTGTCGCCTAGTTGCCTGTACCTGCCCTTCAGGGAGATGGGGGTCATTAAAGGAAACTGAACATTGAACCCTTACCTCTCCTGCCTCCTTTATGAGTGATGGATTCTTCAAAGGGAAGTCGATATGTTGAAGCAGGGTTATTTTCTGGGCCTGCAGTACCTCCTTTTGCAGGAGAGAGTCTTAGAAGGGTAGAGGAGAGGTCTCTCTGTTTTGGCTGTGTTCGCCCTGCCTGTACTGTGATCACTGACTTTTGGCCTAGCTGGGAGAGACCGGATGCAGTTAGGTCGGGCGGTGACATGGGGCTTTGGAACTGCCTAAGTCTTCGGGACCAGATTGCTAAGGCACGGTAGCACAGTTTGTGGAGGAGGTTCATGTTATTTCTCACACATGCCCTGGGAGGGAGGGAGGTGGTGGCATCGAGGGTCTTGGTTGAAATATTTCAAGCAGGAATACCAGACACAGACTACTCAGAACAGGACTGGCCTGTTGGCTCTGGACTGGCTGTGGGTCATCTCTGGGGTAGTCCCACTTTCTCACAAGGAAGTGGGGTTCAGAAATTTAAGAGACTTGCCTGTGGAGATGGGATTTTGACCCCAGTGGGTGTCACTGGAACCCGTACTGAAAATGTGCCCGGCTGCTTCCTGGAACTTGGGACAGTCCTGACTTGCCACTTAAGAACCCCACTCAGACTTGGGAGTACTATTTTCTCTCTCTCGAGCTTAATTTTTATCATGCCCTTCTCACAGGTTCTTGTTCCTACTGTCTTTGTTTCTCTTGTCTTTTCTGAAGAGCACCGAAGGTCTCCCTGTGTATTACACACGGTGAAGTTGGAAGGTGCCAGTTTGATTCACTTTCTGAGGCAGATGTAGAAACAGTCACGATTCAACCTTTGGTCTCTAGTTTATGGTTTTACGTGTGTTCTCTCTCTCCCACCCTTAGTCCAAGCGCAGAGAAGGACTTAGCTGGGAGGGGAAGAAGGTGGTCTTCCCAGGTACAGATGGTCTGGTAGCTTGGGAGGGGGCTAGGGTTGTCATCTCTGGGTACTTGGACTACAGCTGGGGTTCTGGGAAGAATGGGCGGAACAGAGCCACCATGTGGAATCCAGCTGGGCGAGGATGGGCTGGTTCTTGCTCAGGGTTTGCTCCCTGGCAGGTCATCTGGAGTTGGATCCAAATTTGCCACCTGTCTTGCTTCCGAGCATTCCAGGCTGCTCCTGGTTGGGATCTAAAAGTGCTAGTTGCCGGCTGGGTTGGGCCAGGCGCTGGGTGCTGGGGCCTCACCTAACCTGTCAGACTCCCTTCCCAGATTCCGTTTCCCACCACACCTCCCTGCTTCTCCGCTTGTGTAATCTTCACCCCCCCCCCCCCCCAGCGCTCCTGGTATCCTTGACCTTCCAGGTAGCTGAGGAGTTAGTCCGGAGAGACCCCAGTTCTGTAAGGTCTGAAGGGGCAGGTCAGAGAGGCCCAGAAATGGGGTCGAGCTGGGGAAAATGGGGTTTCTGCTGTGTGGGCCACAGCAGACCTGGCACCGCATGTGGACTGGGCTGGTCTGGGGCACCCCGCCTCCCAGCCTCCCTCGGACTGCAGGAAGAGTGACTCATCCCCACGTCCTGCCTCCTGGGCCTCAGGGTCTGGCGGTTTGGTGCAGAGGAGGGTGGCCAGGTTGTTGGATGAGACCAGGCCTGTGCTTGGGGGCCGGCCAATACCCACAAACGGAGGTGGTGGGGTGGGCAGCCCAAGGGGAGGGTGTTGTGACCCGGGGCGAGTTGGCTATTGGCCTCCAAAGCCAGATGGAACTAGAGGGCTTCTGCCCTGCCCTGGTGGGCAAGAAAGAGGTTAACAGCAGGAGTTTCTAGCGGCAGATGTGGGGTAGGGAAAGGGGAGGGCCCTCTGGAGTTGGTGCGGTTCCGCCCTGCCCAGAGGAGCCCTGAGTCACCGCCCAGCCTGGGGCTTTGGGGCTGTGCTTGGGACTCACGGCCTCCCGATCCCGCGGCCTCCCGATCCCGATCCCGGCTGGGGCCCAGGCGCTTGTTGGAGCTCTGCCTGGCTCCCCGGCTCCTCCCGGCCCCGCCCGGCTTGCCTCGGCTTGGCCGTTGAGCGCCTGCGCCAGGGGGACGTCTCTGGTTGTTGGGCCCATTTCCTGACATGCCAGGGAGGCTCACCACCTGGAGCTGGCATCCGGGAGCCCAGGCTGCAGCGTGTGCCTCCTGGGTCCCCAGCCGGGGTCATGGGGAGGAAAGGGAAGGGGGAGTTGGAGTTGGGAGCGGGCTGGGCCTGAGAACAGGGGTGATCTTGGAGAACTAGAGTGAGATGCAAGGAGGAAGCCGTTTTATCCACTTACTGGGCAAAATCTTAAGAGCGTCCAGAAAAGGAGATGGCGAAAGGAGAGGAGTCCGGGCTCAGGTGCATTTGACTGCAGATGAAATCTTTATTTTAGTTCCGTATAGTTAGCCTACAGTGTTATGTTAGTTTCGGGTGTGCCATTGAGTGATTTCACACTAACACACGTAGCTCAGTGCTCATCAGGGCACTCCCTCATCCTCATTCCCTGTTCTCCCCCGCCCCCTCTGCTGGAGGAACCACCACCAGTTTGTTCTCTATAGTTAGTCTATTTCTTGGTTTGTCTCTCTCTTTTTTTCCTTTGTTCGTTTGTTTCAATTCTACCTATGAGTGATGTCATAGCGTATTTGTCTTTCTCTGACTTATTTCACTTAGTGTGATAACTCTCCAGCGCCATCCATGTCCTCGCTGCAGATAAAATCTGCACTGAGCCCAGTGTGTGAATGGAAACGCCTGAGACTGGGTTCAGCCTGTGTAGAAACCGGTAGATACTGGTTATAAGCAGTTACTTGTTTTAGCTTTGTTGGCCCTCTGCTTAAGTCACTTATTAAAAAGCCAAAAGCCTTTAAAGTTCTTCCAAGAAAGACCTAGATTGTCTTCTTTTTTTCATGTCCTATTTGAGCTGGAGCTGGACAGCTGCTCTGCACACTGGGTCAGACCCAGCCCACCAGCTGCCCACATGCCCCAAATGTGCCACTTCCCCTTTTGAGAGGTGGGGGAAGGGTCTAGAATGTCAAAGGGAGTGGAATGAAGTGTTTTGGAGGATCCACCCAGTCATTTCTGAAATTAATACTGTGGTTTTCATGGCAACCAGCACTCTTTGTCCTCAGAACCCAGAACTTTCCCTCTGCACATCAAAGGGGTTTTCCTGGGCGGCTGTGGCTTCCCTGGCCCACCCCTCCAGCTGTATCTACACTGGAGGGTAACTTCCCTGACTCGCTTTGGTCAGGGAATGGAGTTCTGGGGTCCTCACCCCTCTTTTGCATGTGTCCCCTAATGCTGGGGCGTGAAGATACCAGGGTTCCCAAAAGGTTAGAGACACAGCCACCTGCTCCTGTCTGTTTGCTCTAATCAGGCTGGCATGGCTCCCTGGGGGAGGCTGTCGTTTTACTCCAGTGGAATTACTGGGGTGTCCCAGAGCTTCAGCACCCAAGGGATGGGTGGAATGGCAGTCAAGGTGGCTGCTGGGCATTGTGCTGTATTGAATGTCTTGGGAAAGGCAGAATCCCATGGGCATGTGGGGCTGCCTAAGTGGCAAAGGTGCCCTTGGTGACCCTGGGTCTCTAGATGTTCCTGGGCTCTTTTCATTTTTGCAGCCCCCTCCCTTTCAGACACTTCCCCCTGCCCCCCGCTTTCCACATTTCCTCAGGATTCCAAAGGGGAAGCCTACTGACCTTACCTTGTTTACACAGTGGGCAGGCCAGGAGCAGAGCAGGGGCTGGACGGTCAGGGTTTGGGGCTATTTCTGATCGGATCTCCCATGGAATGTGCTTCCCTCTACTTCCCCCTGCCCCCTCCCCTCTGCAGCAGGAACAGCTGTCATGTGAGGGCCTCTCCCTCTGGCTCAGCCCTTTTGCAATCATCTGGCTGGCTCCGTCAGGATGGGGGTGGATAGTGAGGATGGGCAGAGCCAAAGGGTAACCAAGGGGACATGGCAGGGCAGGGAGGGCTATGGAGTTGAAGGCCGGGGGAAGAGGCTTGCCAGGGCCAGGTAAGGGGTGGGGGTGGAAGCAGCTGAGGCGGCCAGAGCGCCGTCAAAGGCCGGGGTGGGGGTGGGGGTGCTACACTGGGACCGGAAACTTTCTAGGTGCTGGGGAGACAAGCTATAGAGCTGGTTATAGTGGGACCCTGGCCAGTCATTCTTCAGGGAGATCTGCATTTCCCCTGAGTCACAGGGAAGCCACGGGGTGCTTTCCTGCCAGGCCCACTCTCTGTGGGGCCTGAATCACGGAGTTGCCAAGGATGTTGGCGGCCCTATTGTGGAGGTGCCTGTGTCCTACCCCGCCCACTCCCGTTAGGACAGGGGTTAGCAAACATGCCTCTTTATCCCACCCTCCTCAGCAGGAACACTCCATCTGCGCGACTCAGACTTAGAGAATGTACCGTATGCAGGATTGCCCGAGACACCGCGTTAGGTAGTCCCTTTATTTTACCCAGGAGGAACTGAGCCCACAGAGGGGAAGTGACTTATCAAGGGTGCATGTGAGTCTTTCCACAGTTCTCGAAGCCACTCACTGAGTCACTTTGGTTCCTAGAGCAAGAGGGCGCCTATCCCAAAGTCGCGGGGTGACGATGATGGACCACACACCCTCGGTTTTGGAGGCAGAGAGAGCGTGGTATCCGGGGCTGGAGCAGCCCTCACTGGGTATTGAGCTCAGAAGTGGAGCAGGTCCCAGGGCAGGTCACCGCCACCACCTCCCAACACAGCGCTCCAAGTCTTGGGGCGGGCAGAGGGCACAGGGTGTAGCAGAGGCGGGACTTCGAGTGACAGGAACCTCAACTATGTGGTGACTCAGGCTCTGGGCAGCCCGAGGCCCTTCCCTCACTGCTCAGCCTGATCTCCTTAGCCTGGACTTGGGAAGTGCAAGCAGCAGAGGGAGGGAAAAGAGGGCTGGTCTCCCTTTCTCCCCTGGAACTGGAGGAAAGGCAAAGGAAGTTGGAAAGGGTGGAGGAAAGGCAGATTCCAAAAAAGGGGAGAGGAGGCTGGTGCTGCCCTCCTTCCCTGCTCCCTGCTGGGGAGGGGAGCTGGCTGGGGCATCGGCTGCTCCGCTCATTCTGGCTCCCTCCCTCAGCTCCAATCCACAGTCGGTCCGCCCGTCCCCAGCTCAGTTCTGAGCTCTACTTTGGGGGGGGGGGGCTCTCTCTTTCACAGCCCTGTTCAATAGTGTTTTGCTTCTTCCTTAATCTCAGCTCCACATTTCCCCTCTCTTCTTGATCTCTCCACATCCACACATCCTCACCTCCCAGGCCTCCAGGCCATCTCTCTCACCGTATCCACCTGCCCTGCTGTCCCTGCCCACTTTGTCCCCTTTCTCTTGCCTGGATGCTCTTTCTGTACCTTCTTTCCTCCCAGAGTCTGTACTCAGAGCCCTGTGTGCCGTCTCTTGTTCTCTAATCAGCTTTGATTGGGTTCTGCTTTGGCCTGAAGATTTCAATTAGGACTGAGTGTAATGCACGGGTTTCCGGTACCCCAGCTGTCTGATCTGAGCGGTTCAGGAACTCCTTATTTGAAGTCCGAGGTTTAAATACAGGCTGAGGTTTGAACTGAGCTGGGATACTTACTTGGCTTCCTATTTTGAGTTTGGGTTAGGAGTTTGGGGGTTTCAGAATTGCTTAGGCAATAATATCCTTATCCCAGAATCACCAGATAGGTTTGCTGTTCACTGGGAAAGATAGATCAGGAAGCGAAGAAAGAGAACATGGAAGGGGCTGATGTTTGGCGGACATGCTCATCTCTGGGGGTGTGTGTATGGGGCAGAGGTGGGGTCGGGGAGATCCCAGATGGCTCAAAGAAGGGGTAACAGTCATTTCTCTGCTTCTAAGGCTGACACGCCAAAGGGCCCTCATGGGAAGGGCGGGGAGTCTGCTTTCAAAGAGACTACAGATTGCCCACTTCACTTCCTTGCTGGGATCACAGTTTAAAAAAGCCACGATTACTCTCTGAGCAGTCGGGCGTCTTGTCTTCCCTGTAATACACTGATTTTAGAGAAGGGGACTGTGGCGAGGAGGGAGGGGAAGGGGAATCCCCCTGGCAAGGGGCCTGCCTACAGAGCTCCCTTTGTCGTTACTATGGAAACAGGCATAATAGGAACAAAACAGAGGCCCGTCGCCTGGCAACAGAGAAGCCCAAGGTTCATCACACACACACACACACACACACACACACTTGACGCATGTACACATCAGGGAACCCCCAGCAGGGGGCGGGGGGAGGGAACAAAACTTCTGGGGAAGCTGAGGTATCCCAGTGATGACGAGTTCTAGGACTCACCTAACTTTGCCAATGAACCCACAGGCCCGTGTGGGGTCAGATACCTCAGAAATGTGACAGAGTGCCAGGCAGGAGGCTGGAAGTCCTCCTGGACCCCCGGGTGGGCCTTATTTTGACCGAGGCATCTGAAACCTTCCAAAAGAGAAAGGTTTTCTTTGCAAAGTTGAGATGGAGGTGGGGTTGGGGGTGATTCCTTATAACTAAAAAAATTGTGTGTGTATCCACGAAAAAATTCCCCCATGAGTGTATGTTGGGGGAATGAGGTGTCAGTGTAAAGGATATAGCAGAAAAGACAATATCCCATTTTCCCAAAGCCTAAGGCCTGCGAGGAGCTCAGAATACATTTCCTTCAGGAAGGAGCACCATGAGGGCAGGGATGCCATCCTGTCATGTTCTTATTTATTTATTTATTTAATTTTAATTTTTAAAAAAGATTTATTTATTTGACAGAGAGAGCATGAGCACAAGCAGGGGGAGTGGCAGGCAGCAGGAAAACAGGCTCCCCCTGAGTGGGGAGCTTGACGCGGAACTCGATCCCAGTACCCTGGGATCATGAGCTGAGCTGAAGGCAGATGCTTAACCGACTGAGCCCCTCGGGCAACCCATCCCATCAGGTTCTTGATCCCCGGCACCAGCACCATCACCAGCACCACGGGCCCCGGGGCCTAGTGTTACACACACAGTGAATGTTTGTGCAGCTACAGAGAGCTGTAAGTGGGGGACTTGGTCTCTGGAGGCTGAGAGTAAAAGGAAGTGTGGGGTTCAGGATGCTGTTGTGGAAAAGACACGGACTTTGGGGGCAGTTATCCCCGGAGTTTGTTCGTTCGTTCGTTCATTCATTCATTCATTCATTCCGCAAAGTTCTTCAGCATTTGCTCTACGCCAGCCACTGCTCCAGGCACAGGGCAAACAACAAAGAACAAGAAAATCCCTGCCCTCGTGGAGCCTGGATGCCGGTAGGAGTTTCTACTCCTGCTGCTGAGGGCTGTGTGACTTCAGGGGAATCACTAATCCTTTCTGAGACCATTTCGTCCCCAAGCATGTGACGATTTATTGAGCTAATACAGCACATTGCCTGCTGTGGCCTGAGACACAATCACCATTACGGTCTAGCTTTGGGGGGTGAGGGGTGAGGGGCGGGAGGGGGCTCCAGCAGAGGGCGGAAGGAGAAGGGTGGGCAGAAATTTCCAAAAGAGCGTGCGTCTCCATTTAAGCCATTGAAAATTGTTGAATATATTCCCTTCCCCTGGGCCAAGGAAGCTGACCTAGGAAAGCCCAGCTCCTGTTCCCAGCAGGTACGGACCATAGTTTTTTTCTTTTTTCTTTTTTTTTTTAATGGGCCAAGGGTATCGGTTACTCCGCCTCTCGCTCCTAGCTGGGAATTCGGCAGGAGCCCGTCCCCAGGACCACCCCCCACGAGGGGGGTCGCTCCTACCTCTGAACGAAGAACCTGGACGGTAATCCCAGCTCTGCAGCAGCTCTGCAAACCAGCCTCTCCTGCCTTCTTCTCTGTTGACCAAGAGGGTGGCCAGAACAAACAATGAACAGATACGCTGGCCGTGAGCCCAGGACACTAGTCTCTGCTCTTTCACTCCTGGGGGGCTGACAGAGCCCATGCTCCAGGGAGGTAGACACCCACACCCTCCCTCCCTATTTCTCTCCCGCTCCAGCCCCTCCCTCCAAACTCCCAACGCGCCCTTCGGCAGACCCCCTAGGTTTCCGTGATTATCCGCAGAGCGCTGTTTTCCAAATTCCCAAAACCTAGGTCTAAATCCACTCCCCTTTAAATATGTCCTGGGAAATCTTGCTCTTTCAAGGAACCAGGTGAGTCATAAAGTTAAAAACCCTTCGGTCAACTGTTAACAGTGGTTACTTTTGGGGAGAGGGACTGGGGAGGGGAGGAGGGACCCATTGACTTTTTACCGGTCTACCTTTCTCTATTGTTTACATTCTTCACCAGATGGAGGCATTGATTTTATTAAAAAAAAAATGTCAACAAGGATTATCGGACTTGGGGCATGAGGGCCCACTTTGATTTCTCGGTATTCTCGCTCCATTTGTGAAAAGCTGAATAAATGTTATGGACAATGAAATAATTAAAAAGCCATTAGTAAAGGAAATAAGGAGCGCTCGGTACTTATATGTTTTTATTTTTATTTATTTATTAAAAAGATTTTATTTATTTATTTGACAGACGGAGATCACAAGTAGGCAGAGAGGCAGGCAGAGAGAGAGGGGGAAGCAGGCTCCCTGCTGAGCAGAGAGCCCAATTCGGGGCTCCATCCCAGGACCCTGGGATCATGACCTGAGCTGAAGGCAGAGGCTTTAACCCACTGAGCCACCCAGGCGCCCCTATTTATTTATTTTTTAAAAGATCTTATTTATTTGGGGTGCCTGGGTGGCTCAGTAGGTTAAGCGTCTGCCTTCAGCTCAGATCATAATTTCAGGGTCCTGGGATGGAGCCCCCCATTGGGCTCTCTGCTCAGCAGGGAGCCTGCTTCCCCCCCCCCCCCCCCCCCCCCCCCCCCCTACGTGTGATCTATCTCTTTCAAATAAATAAATAAAATCTTTAAAAAAAGGATTTTATTTATTTGACAGAGAGAGCCACAGAGAGAGAGGGAACACAAGCAGCGGGTAGTGGAGGAGGTCGAAGCAGGCTTCCCACCAAGCATGGAGCCCGATGTGGGCCTCAATCTCAGCACCATGGGATCAGAACCCAAACCGAAGGCAGACACCTAATGACTGAGCTACCCAGGGGCCTGGTACTTACATGTTTTTAAAAGCAACCCAAAGTTGAAAAGTTTAGGTGTTTTCTTCAAATAGGGTAGGTTCGAGGAAAGGGGTACAGAACAAAATGGAGGAGGCACTGCTTTGGAAAGCCTGGGTTTGGAAAGCTTGTGATTTGTGTGGTGGGACTGCCTCTGCCGTGGGTTTGCGTCCCTATCTGGGTGTGTGTATGTGTGTGTGTGTGTGTGTGTGAGACAGAGGTAGGGAGTGGGGGGAGGAGGGAGAACGCACTTGCACACAGGAGTGAGAGACAGAGATATAGAATGCGGGTGCCCAAGTCTCTGCTTTGTCTGTCTTTGCGTGTCTATGCCTGTCTGAACGTCTACACATGTGTCTCCACCTTTCTGCGCCCATTGTATGAGTCTGGGCACAGCTAGGACTTCTTTGCCTGTGTCTTCCCTCCCCCATGGCCTGTGCTGGTAACTGGACCTGGGACACAGCCCCCAGGGCTGGCAGCAGAGTTGGCTGCTGGGTATTTTTAGCCTGTAAACATGTTTGCCATTTCAGAGGACAGGGCCTCAGGTCTCAGCCCCAGCCCACTCACGATCTTACGGGTGAGGAGGGCGCTCCTGCTTGGAGCAGGGTCTTCTGGGGGGGCCTCCAGCCTGGGGGTCTTCCTTCCTCAGCATTTGGGAAGGAAGGAACACTGCCTTGATGTGGCTAGTGGGTGGCCACCTAGGAGAGGGGATAAGAGGATTCGTGGGGAGAAGAGAATGGGAGTGTGGAAGGGGGGCTGGGGAGCCGAAGGTCCCCCCTCCCGCACCCCATCATTAAGCTGTTAATAAAGTCTCCTGGATTAGAAGTGGCTGTGGGAAATGGCAGTAAATCTGGAAACAGCGTCCTTGCAAGTGGGAAGGTGGGGGAAGGGCTCGAGTCAGAAGTGGGTAAGTAGAGGCAAGGCTAAAGCTCCCGCTTCCCTCAGGAGCCCGGGGAGGAGGGTGGGCTGCCGGCATGACTCCCGTGTCACGGCAGCGACAGGAGCAGCCCTGTGGTGCGTGGGGCACTGATGACTCCACGTGGACACCCTAACTCCAGGGGTGGGGCCAGCGTCTACAGACCGGTTTTCTGTGGCGGGGGGAGCTGTGGGGGGTGCTAAAAAGGGGGGGTGGTGGCGAGAAATGGGCGCGGCTGCAGGAAGCTTGGGAACCAAGTGAAGGGACTGGGGCCTGGGATTTGAAGTTTAGATGCCTGGGTTGAGAGAAAACTCAAAGGTCTGAGTCAGGCTGGTGGTCGCGGCCGAATCACCCAAGCACCCGCCCCCCACCCCCCCAGCCGCTTTCTGAACCTCTTGGTACTTCTTGCAAAATGAGCAGATTCGCAGTTCCAGGTGGAAGGATGAGCCTCAGGGAGCTTCGAGGAGTTTCTGGTCGGGGAGACCACACACTGAAAACATTGGGGGGAAGATCCAGGCGCGGGCCAGAGCAGGGGGCACTGGAGGGGGGACGGGGTAAGGCAGCCCTCGGACGCGCGACGCCCCTTCGTTTCCGCGCCCCCCAGCGCCCGCTCCCCCCAACCCCCCAGCCGCCCGCTCCCGGGTCCGTGTCGGGTCGGCCCGCTGGCCCGTCCCAGCCCCACTCCAGCCCCACTCCGGCCCCGCCCGGCCCCGCCCTCTCCCCACTGCTCCGGGCAGACCCGCCCGCCGGAGCCGGAGTTACAAGAGCCGCCTCCGCGCGCGGGGGCCCGGCCACTCGGAGCAGCTCCGCCGCGGGGACTGCACCGCCCGCCCTGCCGGACCCGCCCCAACCAGGGCTCGCCGCCTGCGGCAGCCGCAGCACCGCGACCTGGGGCCCCGCGCGGGCTATGGCTGTGCCCGGGGGCTGAGCGCGCAGGTAGGGACACCGGGCGCACCGCGGCGCGGCGGGGACGCGACTCCGAGAACGGGTGGGGGAAGGTGGGTTTCAGGGCGGGGGCGAGGCGCTCGGGCCGAGCGCACTGCGGGGATTCAGTGTGTAGCAAGCGGGGCTGCCCGGCGCCGCGCGGGGAGGCGACGCGTCGCGCCCTGGGAGCCAGACTCTGCCTCCGGAGTTGGGGCGCAAGTTGGGCAAAGTTGGAAAATCGCTCCGAAGCGGGTATTGCTCCAGCCCTTATTTCTCTCGAGGGCTGAGTGTTGGTTCTGTTGCACGGCCGGGCGCGCGGTTCCTGGCCTGGGGGTCCCCTGTGGGTCCCCGTCCCATCCCCTCCTTCTCCTTGGGGCGGCGGCTCAAGCGCACCGCTCCCGCTCCTATTCCGTGTTTACTGGAGAAGTTTCCGAGGTCGCCGCCGCGGCCCCTCGGCCCCTCCCGGAGCCCCCGCGCCCCTTCCGCGGTCCCTCCCCGCTCCCCACACCTCCGCCTCAACTGAGCGTCCGGAGTCCTCCCGGCCCCACCCAATTCTGTACCTCCAGCCTCTCCCTTTCTCAGCCCCCCTCCAGCTGCCCCGCCCTAGTCTGGCCCCTCCGCGTTCCCCGCTCCAGAAGTCTCCCTTCTTCCTCCAAGGCCGCGCTGCCTGAAGTTTGCAGCGCGCCTCGGGGCCGGACGGGTGGGAGTGGGGGTGGGGGGCGTAATTAGGGAGATTCCAGCGCTGGGGTGGGCGGGGATGCGGGGGGAACTGTGCGGCAGTCCGGCCCCCGGCACCGCCCCTTCCCATTCGGGGGCGGCGCGCTCTCCCCTACCCCGCTCCCAAACCCGTCCGGGCGGGATGGCCCCCGCCCCAGCACCTGGCACGGCGCCAGCAGCCTGAGGAATGCGGTGGTTGGAGCCGCTGACTAATTCAAACCAGAACTCGGGGGGGAGTGGTGAGGGGCGAAGGGGAGGGGGAGGAAGGGGCTGTGTGCGGGAGGTGGGGGCAGGAGCCGGCTCCGCGCGGGAGGAGGGCATAGCCGCCGTCTCTGTACTAGCGATGCGCTCCAGGAGACGGGGTTGGGGGACGGGGTCCGGCCGTGGAGTTGGAAAGGCCGAGGGTTTAGGGTGTGTTCGGAGAGCCGTGTTATGTAAGGCTTTCCCAGGCGGGGAGAGGGTGTGCAGTGTGTGAGGGCCTGGCCCTCCAGGGCTGGCCCGGGCGCCCCCTGCAGTGACAGGGCCCGGGATGTGGGGGCGCAGCCCTGGGCGGTGCTGGCCACGAGGGACACGTGGGGTCTGAGTAGGCCTGGCGGTGCTCCTTGCGTGGGAGGGGAGCCGATTGGGCAGACGGGGCACCTCGCAGCTCGGGCTGGGCGCCTGCACCAGGTGGGGGACGGCCCTGGCGCCTTTGCACAATGTGGTGTGCGTGGTGTGGGCTCTCGCCTTTCACTGGGTGTGGCTGCAGAGAGGGGGCGGTGGGTGCCTCCAGGGAGCCCGCGGAGGCTGCTCAGAGCCCTGCTAACGTGCAGTGGATTTATGGAAAGGCTGAGTGGGACCATCCCTTATTTGGGCGGGGGGTGGGGGGGATCCTTAGAGAGTGACCTGGACTTTGGGAGAGAAAAAGAGTGGGATATTTACCTCTGTATCCCTGGCGCAGCGCTGGGCTCCCAATAAATAATTGGTTTTGAAACAGTTTCCCCTGTTAGGATCCAACCTCCAATGACAGGGATCACTTGCCCTTCCTCACCCGGTCCAGCACTGGTAGGGGCTGGGTTGGTTTCACCGGACCCAGTGAGAGCATGGGGTCTAGAGTGATAGGCGAAGGCTGGGGGTGGAGGGGGGAGACTGAAGATGCTTTGGAAGGCATTTTCAGGCCTCCACACTTAGGCTGCCCGTAAAGTAGGGGTGCAGATTCTGCTTTCTTCTCCCTCTCTGCCTCTGCCCCGCCTTGAGGGAAATCCCTGGGGCAGGGTGTGGCACTCACTTCCTTTCCGAGGCGGAATGGGGAGGCTTCCTTCTCCTTGACCCAGAGGGATGATGGGTTGGGCCAGCACAGGGTAGGTAAGTGGGCAGAGTGGGGGGCAGAAGGGCGCCCCAGGCTTAGGGGGTATGTCCTTGTTCTGAGCGGTGAGCTTCGGAATGAAGGAGGTGGGGTGGGGAAGGGAGGGAGAGGACCTGGGACCGTGAGAGCTGGGCTAGCAGAGGACACAGGGTCTGGGAGCTTCAAAATGGGGACTGGAGGGCGTCTCAGCCCCTCTCTAAGGCTTTGTCCTGAAGAGAGTATAGGCAGGAACATTGGTCATCGGACAGGGACGCGTAAGGCGCCACGTCCGTCATGCGGGGCTTCGTGCTGGGGGTTCCGGAGGCCTTTGCGGTGAGTCAGGGGTCCTTGTCTGGGCAACCCCTTGAAGAGATAACCCCACAGAGCTGGGACTTGTACCAGCCAGGCTTAGTCCAGGGCCCAGGGTGAGACCCGAGAGAGTAAACCACGGAGGACTCGTAGAGGGAGAAGGCCAGCAGCAGACAAGGGCAGGGAATGGGCTGGGGGTCTCCAGGGTCGCCTGAGTCCCAGAGAGGCCCTGGGTGGAGGTGACTAGTCATTGCCCGGCTAGATTCTTTGGCTCAACTTGGAATTGGCTGGCTGGCGCTGGTGGAGACACTGCCAGAGCCTGAGGAGCTGGTTTGAGAGGTTGGGGCAAAGCTGTGGGGGTGGAGGGGCGTGTGGGGCTCTGGGGTGTGGTCACCACCTTCCTCAGAACTTGGGAACCGCCTGGGGACAGACAGAGATACACTAGGGATACACCAGGAGAGCTAGTCCTACTCGTGATGGGAAGTCTCCCACTGTAGGTTCTTCCCCGCCCCCCACCACTCCCCAACACCCCCAAGTTTCTCTCCCTGGAGCTGGGCTGACCTGCTGCTTGGGCCTGAGGAGGGGAGGGGAGGTAGCTGCTGGAGAAGGTCTAGAATGTGCTGGCTTTAGTCAGGTGGTGGCGGCGGCCATGTCTAGGGCCTTTTGCTCTCTCTTCGTCCCCCATGGGTTTCACCCAGGCTCGCAGGGAGCTGGCCTGTGACCATGCTGTTGGCACTCCAGGCCTTCCTGGGCAGGCTCAGTTTCCTCCGTGCGTGGTGGCCCGGGGAGTGAGGGGGCTCCTGCGTGGATGGGCCACGGTGGGGCACGTGCGCACGAGTTTGCTAGAACCCCCCCCCACCCCGTTCCCGCCAGGAGGACTCCTGGGCTGATGCTGCTGCGGGTCTTGCTTGCATCCAGGAGGCGCCGTTTCACGGTGGTCTTGCGTCCCTGTGGCCCCCAGTGTCCTAGCGGTGAGGTGTGCTCATCCGCGGGAGCGTGTCCTCTGGCTGTGCACGGGGTCCTCGATGTGTCACCCAGCTTGCACCCGCGGCTTCCAGGGCTGGGGACAGCAGTGGGTCTCTGCCCCGGTGCTGGAGGTTGCGCAGGGGCTGTAGGTAGGACGGTTTCTGCGTCCTGGACAGCTTCTGGGCCCTGGAGTTTGTATCCGGAGGTCCTCAGGAGGGCGAGGCTAGCTCTGGGAACGAACGAAGCCCTGGTTGAGTGCCGCGGAGAGGCGCTGCGCACGGCTGGTCGGGCAGGGGCATCCTGTCCCGTCCCTGGAGGCCGGAGCGGAGATTCTAGGGGAAGGGGAAGTGCCTGGAGCTGATCCCGGCTCCGTGTCCTGGCTGGGCTGGGGGGCGGCTTCTTGGCCGCCGCGGAGCGGCGGGGGGCCTGGCCCTGCGCCCCTGCACTGGCGGGGTGTGACCGCTGGGCGGAGAGCTCGCCTGTGGTTGGGGAGTTTCTGCACCCCTGGCAGCTCCGGGGCCGTCGTCTTCCCCCAGGGGGAGACGGAGCGTTTTTCTTCACCGCCCCTGCCCCGCAGAGGGTGCCACCGCCAGACTTGGTGTCTTAGTCCCAGCGGTCCTGGGGAAAAGCTCTCTATTCCTGGGCTGTGTGGCCAGGGGTGGGGACTTGCGGCTGGATAGTGGGCTGCTGTCCCCATCCCCTGTCACAAGGAGGAGGGGAGTCCCTCTCGGTCAGGGGAGGAAGAGGGAATCTCCCTCCTTGCTGGAAGAGAGAACTTGGAGCTTGCTCTGCGGGGGTTGGGAGGAAGCTGTGTGCGGAGGGCCAGTGGGGAGAGTTGGAGAGAGGTGTTAAGGGAGGGACCCAGAGATCAGCTGGCCTGTAGGGTCTGAGTGGGGCTCCCCTGGACGTTGAGGTGGGGGTCCCCTGCTGGGGCTGACCTGGAGGAGAGGGCTGGAGTGACCGAGCTGGAGGAACTCCCTACTGGTGGGAGTTGTGGGCTGGCCCAATGGCCCAGGTGGCCAGAGAACAAGATAGGCGCACACAGGTAGAGGGAGACACAGACTCTGGGCACCAGGCTGACAGGTTAGGCGCCTTCCATGATGGGCAGGTCCTGGGGCTGCCCAGACAGGTGTGTGTTGGGAGCTGGGGAAGGCAGGGCTGTGGGCCTCAGATGAGCGTGTCGGCGTGCACGCGGCGTGTGCGCGTCCTTGTCTTTCTGGGAATGTCCCTCCAGTGCCCAGGTTGCCTGTGTCTTGCAGCATGTTAGTCGTATTCTGCCTGATAATCCCACTCCGCCCAACACACAACATGCCCCCTTGGGCTGTACCCCCCAGGATGAGCTGAGTGTAAAAGTTCTCGATGGCCGGCTTTGGCTCTGGAGATTACCGAGCTGTTCTCCCCCAGTTCGAATAGGGCCTGCTGTTTTCCAGACAGAGTTCTGGCAGCGGCCTCCACGGAGGTCTGTTCGGAGCCTTGGGCCCCGGAAGGGAACCCAGCCCTGTGTGGGACAAGGGTCTGTGCTGTTGTGGCTGTTCCCGTTCCCCAGTGAGTGGAAGCGTGTGTCTTGCCCTGCTGGTGCCTTTCTCTGGAGTGGGTCTTGTGTCCCGCAAGCCCCAGAGGGGACGACCCTCATGGCCTTCATTTGCTGGGGCCCCAGAGAACCTGGCGGTGAGCTGGGGTCTGTGTGGCTCAGGATTTCTGACTCCGGGGACCTCAGATCCTGGCTTCCAGGATGCCTGGGACTCTGCCCATCCGGGTGTGCTGTCCCCAAGCTGCTGGCCAGGAAGTGGCTGGTGTGTGGGCACCGGAGACTGGTGGGCACTTGCTCTCCCTCCTGCTGCTTGTGGCCCTTGAAAGGTGTCACGGCTCTCTGGGTGAGTCTCCTGGTGCTCCCAGAGTCTCTGGGTCTTCTAGGGGAATCTTAGCTCCTCCCTTTCTCCAGGTTTACGCCCCTGTCCCTGAGGCTCACTCCCACCATGTCTCCCTCTGGGTGTGCATGGAGGTTCCTCCATCGCCCTGTGGGTGTGTCTCTGGCCTTCCTGCATTGTAGGTCTCTGTCTTCCGTGTACCTGCTGTGTGCACTCCTCCACCCAGGAAAAGACTGTTTGCTCTGGCGTCGCAGGGTCCGAGAAGCCTGGGCTTGCATCTCAACCCCAGTTCACACTTGGGCGAGTCATCTTACTGCTCAAGGCCTGTCGCTGCGTCTCTAGAATAAGCACATTAATTATTAACCACGTGGGGCTGTCTGGGGTCCAGTGAGACCCCCGGCGTGGAACTGCAGGAGCTCGGCCAAATTCTCTGCTTCTGTCTGTTGAGGGTTTTCTCTCCATGCAGGGCTTTCTCTTCCTGTTCGCTGTCTGGTGTTCATGGGAGTAGAACACCCCTCTGGGTGTGTCTCCCTTTTCTTCGAATGTCCTTTGCGCTCGTCCTGTTAGAAGCGTTGGGGACTTTCCCTCTGGTGGAGGTCTCTACCTGGGGGGTGAGTCATTTCGTTCTTCCTGGCTCGCGAGGTACTTCTCCCTGGCTTGTGCAGCCGGTGGGTGTGATCACCCCTGGGCCTGGGTAGAAGTCCCATTGCTGTTGGTGTCCTCCCCGCGGTGGGGGGAGCACTTCTGTCTCCCGTGGAGCTTCACCTCCCGTGTCCGTCATGCTGGGCGTATGCTAAGACTTGCGCCCCTTGGGTGTGCGTCTCAGGTTTGGCGGACAGAGGCCTGGAGGCCGAGCAGTGGGGCCTCTGCACGTCCCTGCCATCTTGACACTGTTGGCCATTTTTGGCTGCAGTGGCAATTAGGCTGGGCCCCCTCCCTGGCTGGCTTCATACTGGCTCTTGGGGTTGAAAGGGGCTCTGTTCCCTAAGGGCAGGGGAGGGGGAAAGATGCTCCTTTAGACGCCACCCCTGGCCTCCTAGACCCTCTGCCTTGGGCAAGGAGTCTTCTTCCAGGATCTGCCCGCGTTTCACCCCTGCCCCCCCCCGCCCTCCCACCTCCCCGGTCTGCAGAGGTGGTACACGTCCTTTATGCAGTTTTTTTTTTTTTTAAATATGTATTTATTTGAGAGAATGAGCGTGCGTACAGGAGCAGGGAGCGGGGCAGAGGGAGAGGGAGAAGCAGACCCCCCCCACCCTGCAAGCAGGGAGCCTGATGCGGGGCTCGATCCCAGGACCCCGAGATCGAGACCTGAGCTGAAGGCAGATGCTTCACTGACTGAGCCACCCAGGGGCCCCCTCTTCGCAGTTTTGAATTGACAGGACGGCCTTGTTCTTCTCTCGCTGCTTCTGGCCTGAGTTCTGGTGTCCCCCCAGTCTCTGCCTCACAGATGGAGTGGACATACCATCTCGCACTTCCTCTGCCCTCCAGGCAGCCCTGTGCCTAGAGGGTCCCCACTCCAGTCCCTCCCATCAGCAAGGATACTGTGAGCCAGTGTCAGATGGACCTTGGGGTGGGGAGCCAGCAGACCAGGGTTCTGGGGCCCCGGCACTGTCCTGTCCTCACCTCTCTGGACCTCCCCTTTTTCTGTAAATACCAGACAGTGCCGTCCCCGCAGGGCTTTCTGCAGTGGCAGAAACGTTCTGCATCTGCCATGTCTAATATGGTAGCCCTGTGGTTGGTGAGCTCTTGAAATGTGGCTACTGCAAGCAATAAACTAACAATTCATTTTAACTTAATTTAAATTTAAATAGCCACATGTAACTACCATGTCAACAGCAGGGCTACAAGGTTCTTCTAGCTCCAAAGATTTACGACACTTGGCCAAATATGCAGAATTCCCCAGAGTTCCAAAGACCCTCTTTTGGGTGGCCACAGGGCAGGATCCTCGGTCCTCGGGGAAGCCTGGCATCACCTGACTTATGTAGGAGAAGAAGGGCCCGTCTGGGCTTGGTACAGGCTCTGAAGATGTGGGAGAGACTGAGCACTGGGACTCAGATGCGAAAAACAGACCCTTCCCACCCTGGTCTCGCACCCCCCTCCCCCTAGCACCCCTGTGTGCAGCCACCTGAATGGCCCAGAGCAGAGGGGAGGGAAGGGAAGCTGCTCAGAGCCCTGGGCCAGGGCTGACAGGGTGGTTGCAGCCCCTCCTGGCCAGGAAGCCAGCGGGTGCCCTGTCGGGGCCAACCTGCAGCCCCCGGTCCCACGGCTCATGTTCTCAGGGGCTGTGGACCCTTCACCACTCATGATGGCTCCCCCCGCTTTTTTTAAAGATTTTATTTATTTATTTGACAGAGATCACAAGTAGGCAGAGAGGCAGGCAGAGAGAGTGGGGGGAGGCAGGCTCCTTGCTGAGCATAGAGCCCGATGCGGGTCTCGATCCCACAACCCTGGGATCATAACCTGAGCCGAAGGCAGAGGCTTTAACCCACTGAGCCACCCAGGTGCCCCTTCTCCCCTCCTTCTGAGCTGTTGGCTAGAGGTGCATAGCAAGTCCCTCCTGAGCCTCTGAGCTGTGCTCCTGGGGATTCCTGGCCTGGGGCTCCAACCTCAGGAGCGGGCCGGGAAGCCAACTGCCTGTCTCCACCAGGGCCCCAGCCCCTCTGGCACTGGGGGCTCTGGCCAAGGAAGCACTTTGTCCATGGGATTTTAGGCGTGACCCTTTGCATGTCTGGAGCTGCTGCAGCCTCCGTGACTCACTGGGAAGGAGGGAGGGTGGGGACGAGCTGTGGGCGAGGGTGAGCTGGCGCGCTGTCTCCGCCCCTGCTGGCTGGGGACCAGAATGCTGGGCCGAGAGAAGGGGCCTGCTCCAGGAGGGGAGCTAGGCTGGCTGGTGGCTTCAGAGAGCTGAGAAGCCCTCGGGCTGGAAGCCTTTCCTTCCCTGCCCTGCCTGGCTCCCTGTCTGCAGGGCTGGCTACTTGGTGCTGGATGCTGGGGGCAGGTGCCTTAAAGTCGTGGCTTTGCTGTTTGCTGGGGTCCCCTAGCGGCTGCTGGCCTGGAGGGGAAGAGGCGATTCCCTAGCTCACCCCTGTGCCGATAGGCCGCTCACCCTCTGTGGCTCTGCTGGCCTCCTAGGCAGCGCCCATGTCCTAAATTCTGCATGTGTGAGTTCAGAGGGTGGAGGACTGGGGGTCCAGATGCTGTCTTCGCCCGTGCTGTGTGATCAGCCTGACACCAGAGCTGCGACGCACCCATGAATTTCTGGGGGATCCAGTCCTGTCCTCAGAGGCAAACAAACTCTAATGCCTTCAAGAGAATTGGCAGATAATAGGTTCTCTTTGCCCCGTTCTTTCCTTCTATATTTCACCGCCCCCCAGGAGGCTCCCCAACCTTCTAGAACATTCTGAGGCTAAATGGGTCACACCCAGAGCACCTTGCTCATAATTTATATCCAGAGCAGGAACGAAGTCTTTTAAATCTCCCCATCTGGCACATGGAGCGCAGTCAGTGAGCGCTGGGAGAACGTGCAGGTGTAGCTCGTGACTGTCTAACGCAGCACGTGGCGCAGGGCTGTGCTGAGCGGAGTCCGTCCCTTGCCTGTTTTCTTTGCTGCGTCTGCTCCGGTGCTGGCTGTGCAGGAGGCCATCAGCGTGCATGTATTTGATCCATCTTTGACTAAGTTCTGAAAGTCAACAGCTTCCGGGTGGGGCTCTGGGCGAGGCCCTGCCTGAGCTTTAGCATTCCCGGCCTGGTTTCACAGATCGGCTTCTGGATGACTCCGGCCCTGCTGTTCTGCGTGGGTGGCCTTAGGCCCTGCCTTGTGTCTTCCCAGGGCAGCTCTGCAGCTGATAGCTCATCCTGTGGCCGGAGGGCATCTTTGCTCCTGAGCACCGGCATCTATGGGGACTGGCTCAGGGCCCTGTGTGGGCAGCCAGGTGGGCCCTGACTCACCGTGTCCCCGTGTCCCCGTGTCCCCGAGGCGGCCCAGCTGTATTCGAGCCTCTGGGGCGTGGGCTGGCTCTGGGGGGGGGGGCGGGGGTTGGGGCTTCTTTTGTTCAGCCCGTTGCACCTGGAGCTCCCAGCTGGCAAGGGTCCCCCTGGTCCTAAGGACCGTGTTGGATCAGGTGACCGACTGTGTGTCAGCAGGGGAGGGAGGGCACTGATGTTCCTGCTTTCAGGCCTCCAGTGCTGGAGACACGGAGAAGAGGAGTCTGACGCTGGTTAAGGCTGCAGACCTGATGTGCTATAGGGGAGAGAGTTGCAGGCTCAGAGCCCAGGGGTGGTGGCACGCTCATTGCAGACCTCACATCTCAGTCTCTTCATCTATAAGACGGGGACATGGTCTCCTCCCTGGAGCTGTTACAAAGAACTACTGAGAATGGGTGTTTTGTGAAACTTGTGGGCACCTGGGCTTTTTCATACCCGAGCTCACTCTCTCTTTCCCTCCTCAGGGAGATCCTGCATCCTCTCCATTTTCACAGAGGAGATGATGTTTGGAGAAGTTGAGTGACTCGGCCAGGGACACACAGCTGGGAGGGTGTAGAAACCGGGGTTATTTTATTTTTATTTTTTTAAGATCTTGTTTATTTATTTGAGAGTGAGAGGGAGAGAGGGCTCGAGAGCAGAGGCAGAAGCAGGCTCCCTGCTGAGCCGGGAGCCCGACATGGGGCTCGATCCTAGGACCCCGGGATCACGACCCGAGCCAAAGGCAGATGCTTCGCTGACTGAGCCACCCAGAGGCCCCAGAGCAAGGGTCGAAACCAGGGTTTATATCTGAGTCTGGCCTCCCCGAGCCCCGTCTCCGCGATCCCAGGTTGGAAAGTCATGTATGAACGAATGGTGTTGGAGTAGGGGAAGGTTGGGGTTTCGGTGTGGCCCCGGTTGAGTGTGAGCATCTCTGTCTCCTTCTCCCTAGACTGTGTGACCGAAATTCCCGACGAGAGAGACTAAGAAGAGAGGAAGGAGGGGCGGGCTCCTGGCAAGGCATCCGCTCCTGAGCTGAGTCCTGCAAAAGGTCCGTGGGAGGGAGGGTGTGACGGAGGGGAGGGGTTAGGGGAGGGGGGCGGGTGGGACCAAGGGTGGGTGGCATCGGGAAGTGGGGCCCGCGTGGAAGGGATGAGGGGCTGGTTATTGCCGAGGTCGGTCGCAGCCTATGTCCACTTGCCACGGGGACCACTTCCACGGCAGAAGCGGGCACGGCCGCGTCGCCCCGCGGGGGTTTTACAGCACTGGCCAGCCTTGGCTTTCTTGTCTCCTCATGCTCTCGAGCCCCCACTGTCCTGAGCCCCCGTTTCCTTACCTCACCCCAGATGGAGAAGGAAGAGGACACGACCCGGGAGCTGCTGCTGCCCAACTGGCAGGGCAGCGGCTCCCACGGGCTGACCATCGCCCAGAGGGACGACGGCGTCTTCGTGCAGGAGGTGATGCGGAACTCCCCTGCGGCCCGCACAGGGGTGGTCAAGGAGGGTGAGTCACCTCGGTGCGGGCTGGGTGCCGGGGTGGTTTGGCTGAGGGGGGGCGGCGGGAAGGCCACAGGGGCTGTGGAAGGGCCGGTCCCAGTGACATCAGGACGGTCGGTACCCAGGACCCACCCTCCCCTCCCCTGCCCACTTGCTGTCACTTGATCGACACAGCCCTGAGGGACAGCGGTTATGGAGGGTGGTGGACACATCATCCTTAGTGCCCACTCCACTACCCAAGAACTCTGCCGCTTTGGGCGAGTTAGTGGGCCTCCCTACGCCTTACTTTTCCTCATCTGTGCAATGGGTATTACCACACCTGTAGGCTTGTCACGACACGCAGTAAATGCAAGTCAGCTCGAGGGCCCAGCCTGTGGTGGTCGTGTGCTGTTCTCCCGAGACCCCGTGGGTCTCACCTGCTTCTTGCTCCGCCCCGCTCAGGGGACCAGATTGTGGGTGCCACCATCTACTTCGACAACCTGCAGTCAGGCGAGGTGACCCAGCTGCTGAACACCATGGGACACCACACCGTGGGCCTGAAGCTGCATCGCAAGGGGGACCGCTCCCCTGAGCCTGGCCAGACCTGGACCCACGAAGTCTTCAGCTCCCAAAGCTCTGAGGTGGTTTTGGTGAGTGCCTGGCCGGCCTGTCCGTGCCCTAAACCACCCCCCCCCGCCCCCTTCTGGGCCACACTGACCTACTGGCCACTTCCTGAGCCTCATGTCTGCCTGCGGGACCTCCCTGCGGTTCCCTCTCCTGCTTCTCCCCTGCCTCTCTCTTGAGCCAGACCGCGTGCTCGTATCCGTGTGTAGCGTGCGGCTGACGTTGACCCTGAAAGCCTTCCGTCTGTGGGTCCAGAGTGCCGCAGCGTGGAACCCGCTCACGCTGTCTGGCCCTAGAGGCCAGGAGGACAGTCAGCTGCTTTGCAAGAATCATCAGAACAGTCTCACAGGTGCCCCGCTCTGCCTTCCAGACGCCTTTTTCTCGTTCCAGAGGCCTGGACTCATCTGTGAGTCAGAGGCTGGGCAGCAAAGCGCCTGGGGGACGTTTCTTTGCTCCTTGATGGCTTGTTTATTTAACATATAATGGGTCCTCAAAGTGAAAGTATTAATCCAAGCACAGCAAGTCTCTACCAGCGCTTTCTGACAGGTCACTGAGAGGATTCCTGTCCCCGTTATACAAGCCCGTGAGTTGAGAATTGAGAGCCCAAGGGCCAAATCCATGCAGAGCTGGGAGGCAATCCCTGGGACTTGACAAGCCGATTGGAATCTAGAATTGATTGATTATAAATCCTTCTTCCAGACCGCAGAAGGCAGGAGTCTACCCTGCTTCTCTCCCCCATAGCTTTTGCTTCCCAGAGTTTCCCCAAATAATTTGTTTCCCTCCTGTGATGTGGCTCTCAGCCCCTTTCCTCACCCCTCCATGCTCTGCCCCAGGAGGCTCTGTGGGCCTCTGTTCTGGTCCCAGCTTCTGTGGTAAACAGGCAACCATGTTGTTGGCTGGGCTGTGGCCGGGCATCCGTGGTCAGGCAGATCCTGCTGCAACGTCTCCCGGCCATGTCTTTCTGCAGAGCGGGGATGACGAGGACTATCAGCGCATCTATACCACGAAGATCAAGCCTCGGCTGAGGTCGGAGGACGGACTAGAAGGGGAACCTGGGGAAACCCAGAGCCGCACCATCACCGTGACGAGAAGGGTCACGGCCTACACTGTTGATGTGACAGGCCACGAAGGAGCCAGGGAGATCGATATCAGCAGCCCAGAGTTCAAGATCAAGATTCCCCGGCACAAACTGACTGAAATTTCCACTGTGGATGTGGACACCCAGCCTGGCAAGACAGTGGTCAGACTGCCCTCGGGCTCGGGGGCAGCATCTCCTACCACGGGCTCTGTTGTGGACATCCGAGCGGGGTCTGTTTCTGCTTCAGGACCAGAGCTCCAAGGTGCTGGCCACTCGAAGCTCCAGGTCACCGTGCCTGGGATAAAGGTGGGGAGCCCAGGCGTCAGTGTCAGTGCAAAGGGCTTGGACTTGGGTGGCAAAGGAGGGGTCCAAGTTCCAGGAGCAGACATTTCGTCTTCTCTTGGGGGTGGGGCAGTGGAGGTACAGGACCCATCTCTGGATAGTGGCGCTAATGGGAAAATTAAAATTCCCACTCTGAAGGTGCCAAAATTCGGTGTCTTGACAGCGCCTGAGGGCCAGGCCCCAGGAGCAGGGTTGAGCGTTTCTGCACCCGAGTTCTCTGTGGGACACAAGGGTGGCAAGCCCGGCCTGACCATTGGCGGGAACATCCAGGCCCCTCAGCTAGAAGTCAGTGCTCCTTCTGCCAATATTGAGGGGCTTGAGGGGAAGCTGAAGGGACCCCGAATCGCTGGGTCATCTCTTGAGAGTGACCTAGGCCTGAAAGGTGCCAAGCCACAGGGGAGCATAGGGGTGGACATTTCAGGTCCCAAAATCAAGGGCACTGTCGCTGGCTCCAGTGTGGAAGTTCAAGCCCCTGATGTTGATCTTCACGGGCCTGGGGGCAAACTGAATATGCCCGAGATGAAAGTTCCCAAATTCTCTGTGTCAGGTTCAAAGGGAGGGGGAACTGGCATTGACGTGACACTGCCCACAGGTGAAGTGACTCTTCCTGGGATCTCTGGTGATGTCAGCCTGCCTGAGGTTGCTGCTGGGGGGCTGGAAGGGAAGGTGAAGGGTACGAAAGTCAAGACTCCTGAAATGATCATGCAGAAACCTAAAATCTCCATGCAGGATGTGGATCTGAGCCTTGGATCCCCTAAAGTGAAGGGAGATATTAAGGTTTCAGTGCCTGGGGTGCAAGGTGACATTAAAGGCCCTCAAGTGGCAGTTAAAGGCTCCAAAGTGGACACAGAGACACCTAGCCTTGAGGGGACCCTGACGGGACCCACGCTTGGTAGTCCTTCTGGAAAAGCAGGAATGTGCAGGATCTCTATGGCAGATGTAGATCTAAATGTGGCTGCCCCTAAAATGAAAGGGGGTGTAGATGTCACGCTTCCCAAAGTAGAAGGGAAAGTCAAAGTCCCTGAGGTGGATGTCAAAGGCCCCAAAGTGGATGTCAGTGCCCCAGGTGTGGAAGTTCATGGCCCAGACTGGAACCTGAAAATGCCCAAGTTCAGCACTCCAGGGGTTGAAAGGGAAGGCCCAGATGTAGATGTGAAACTACCCAAAGGAGATGTCAGTATTCCAGGGCCCAAGGTCAGTGTGGAGGCCCCAAATGTCAACATAGCGGGCCCGGGAGGCAAACTTAAAGGCCCTGATGTTAAGCTGCCTGAAGTGAGTGTCAAGACACCAAAGATCTCCATACCTGATGTCGATTTGCATGTTAAAGGCACAAAGGTAAAAGGAGAGTATGATGTAACAGTCCCCAAACTTGAAGGGGAACTGAAAGGCCCCAAAATGGACACTGATGCCCCAGATGTGGATGTTCAGGGCCCAGACTGGCACCTAAAGATGCCCAAGATGAAAATGCCAAAATTCAGTGTGCCAGGGTTCAAAGCAGAGGGCCCAGAAGTGGATGTGAACCTGCCCAAGGTTGATGTGGACATTTCTGGGCACAAGGTAGATGTTAGTGCTCCAGATGTGAGCCTTGAGGGACCAGAAGGGAATCTGAAAGGACCTAAGTTTAAGATGCCTGAGATGAATATCAGAGCCCCAAAGATCTCCATGCCAGATGTGGACTTACATTTGAAAGGCCCTAAAGTAAAGGGAGAGTATGATGTCACAGTGCCAAAAGTGGAAGGTGAGATTAAAGTTCCTGATGTTGAACTTAAAAGTGCCAAAGTGGATATCAATGCTCCAGATGTCGATGTTCACGGCCCAGACTGGCACCTGAAGATGCCCAAAATGAAAATGCCCAAGTTCAGCATGCCTGGCTTCAAAGCAGAGGGCCCAGAAGTGGATGTGAACCTGCCCAAGGCTGACATTGACATCTCCGGACCCACAGTGGACGTTGACGTTCCAGATGTGAACATTGAAGGACCTGAAGGAAAGCTGAAGGGTCCCAAGTTTAAGATGCCTGAGATGAATATCAAGGCTCCTAAGATCTCTATGCCTGATGTGGATTTGCATATGAAAGGTCCCAAGGTGAAGGGAGAATATGATGTTACGGTGCCAAAGATGGAAGGGGAACTCAAAGGGCCAAAAGTAGACATCGGTGCCCCAGATGTTGAAGTTCATGGTCCTGAATGGAACCTAAAGATGCCCAAGATGAAAATGCCCAAATTCACCATGCCCAGCCTCAAAGGTGAGGGCCCAGAAGTGGATGTGAACCTGACAAAGGCTGATGTGGACATTTCTGTACCCAAGGTAGATACTAGTGCTCCAGATTTGGGCCTTGAAGGACCAGAAGGAAAGTTGAAAGGCCCCAAGTTTAAGATGCCTGAGATGCACTTCAAGGCTCCTAAGATGACTCTCCCAGATGTTGACTTGGATCTTAAAGGACCCAAAGTGAAAGGCAGTCTAGATATGTCAGCACCGAAAATAGAAGGTGAGATGAAAGTTCCAGATGTGGACATAAAAGGACCCAAGGTAGACCTTAAAGCACCAGATGTGGAAGTCCAAGGTGCAGACTGGAGCCTGAAAATGCCCAAGATGAAAATGCCCAAGTTCAGCATGCCCAGCTTGAAAGGCGAGGGCCCAGATGTGGATGTGAACCTGCCTAAGGCTGACATTGACATCTCTGGACCTAAAGTTGGCATTGAAGCCCCAGACGTGAGCCTTGAAGGTCCAGAAGGGAAGCTGACGGGTCCCAAGTTTAAGATGCCTGAGATGCACTTCAAGACCCCCAAGATCTCCAT
>NW_019154106.1:9080665-9081018 GCF_002288905.1 Enhydra lutris kenyoni
AAACTGAAAGGCCCCAAGTTCAAGATGCCAGAGATGAACATCAAAGCCCCCAAGATCTCCATGCCTGACTTTGATTTGCATCTGAAAGGTCCTAAGATGAAAGGAGATGTGGATGTTTCTCTACCTAAGGTGGAAGGTGACCTAAAGGCCCCTGAAGTTGATATCAAAGGCCCCAAGGTGGATGTTGATGTCCCAGATGTGGATGTTCATGGCCCAGACTGGCACCTGAAGATGCCCAAGGTGAAAATGCCCAAGTTCAGCATGCCTGGCTTCAAAGGCGAGGGCCCAGATGTGGATGTGAACCTGCCCAAAGCTGACATTGACATCTCAGGACCCAAGGTAGACATAGACAC